>NC_087164.1:13322422-13329922 GCF_035594125.1 Scylla paramamosain
TCTCTAACTTGCTGGTTACCAACCTATTTCTTTCGTTCTTTCTTTTTCTTTTCCCTCTCTCTCTCTCTCTCTCTCTCTCTCTCTCTCTCTCTCTCTCTCTCTCTCTCTCTCTCTCTCTCTCTCTCTCTCTAACTTGCTGGTTACCAACCTATTTCTTTCGTTCTTTCTTTTTCTTTTCCTTCTCTCTCTCTCTCTCTCTCTCTCTCTCTCTCTCTCTCTCTTTCATGTAGATAAAACAGAAGAGTAAAGGAGAAATGAAAGCCAGAGTGGAAGAAGGCTAAGAAAAGGAGAAACAATGAAAGAAGAAGAGAAAGGAAAATTGAAAGAAAGTGTCAATAAAAGGATAAAAAAAAAATAGAGAAAAGAGAAAACAGGAGAAAAAAATTAACTTAGTATGAAATCAAGTAAAAGAGTTTCATTAACTAAAAATACTTTCTATTCATACTTTTAATACATTTTTACGTTTCATGTGCCAGCACGCAATGTAATTCACTTTATATTGGGAGGAACGGGAGGCCGGCCAGCCAGCCAACCAACCAACCGTCTCAAGCGGACACTCACGCTGCAAAAAGGTATCGTGTAGCGGGAAGGAATCCAGTGCTTTCTTTTTTTAAGGGACTTTTTAGCGACTTTGAACATTTGCACGAAAGTTATATATATTTTTCCTTGTTTTTATTTTTATTTTTATTATCATTATTATTATTTTTTTTTACTTCATTCGTACATATTTGGTCAGTTACGTTCATGCTTGAATTTAGATGATCTGTAGATGCGTTTTTTTTTTTTTTCACGATTCGGGTTCTGTATATTGTAAAAGTGGTTGCTAAAATTATCTCGTAATTATAGGGAAACTTATTCACTGTACTTACTTTCTATACCTACTCATGTTTTTGATGTTTTTTTTTTTTCACATGTACTGTTAACGTTCTATTCATTTATTTATTCATGAAAGTAGCACCAGTGAGACAGGTCAATGCTACAAAACAACACAGTAAAAACGATCATCATCTACACTCTCCAGGAACAAAATTGTCCTTTTTTTTTCCGAAACCAGTAAGATGACAGAACTCCTTTCCCTTTTTTTCTTTTTTTTTCTGCCCTCGGCCACGCTCCTTGACATCTAGCACGTAAATAAAAATCATCATCATCATTATCATCGAGTTTTAGTATGAGCAATATAATCATCTAAGAAATGTACTTTTTACCCCCCTCTCTCTCTCTCTCTCTCTCTCTCTCTCTCTCTCTCTCTTTCTCTCTCTCTCTCTCTGCGCAGTGTCTTTTATGTTCCTTCATCTCACAAGGGCAATAAATTCATCAAAATGTCTGATAGCTATTCTTATATTAAGGCGAGACATGATAGAATTAACGGGGAATGAATTAAACTCCTTTTTTTTATTATTTATCAGCTTTTTTACCACCAAGTAGAGCAGCTCAGGCCAGGACGCGAACCCGGAGCCGGAGCCGGACCTGCGTGAATGGAATGGCGGCGCGACACACACCCGGTGGACAGGTGACTACCGTGCTGCGCAAGTTAGTGTGTTTAGTTCTTACTTCACCCTTCTTTCCGTCCTCCTCTCTCTCTCTTTTTTTTTTTTTATTTTGATGGGGGTTCAAGGCGAATTCATTTGGGAGGTGCCTTAGTGATGGTCAGCCGTCCGTCTCTCTCTCTCTCTCTCTCTCTCTCTCTCTCTCTCTCTCTCTCTCTCTCTCTCTCTCTCTCTCTCTCTCTCTCTCTCTCTCTCTCTCTCTCTCTCTCTCTCTCGAATGTAATATTAATTACCAAGATCCATACAACAGCTGTCTCAGTGGACCTGAACATTTATGTATTGCACTGAAAAATACACAAATTGTACGTGTAAATTGCCAATAAACATTCAATCAGTCAATCAATCTCTCTCTCTCTCTCTCTCTCTCTCTCTCTCTCTCTCTCTCTCTCTCTCTCTCTCTCTCTCTCTCTCTCTCTACTATGGGCGTCTTTTGTTAACACTGAGATCGCTGTAATAAACTGTTTGGGTGGACATAACGGAAAATAAAGATATGAGGCCAATTTCATCTTTCCACAGCTGTAGAAGTACGTTTTTAAGAGAAACCCTCACGCGAGTCTGCTTTGGATCAGAAACCTTTTATTTACACCCCACGACAGCCGGCAGTCAGCGAGAACCATTGCCGCGATACCATTTCCGGACGACTAAAAGGAACGACACAGCCTATATCCCCAAAACGACCTTGACACATCCATAACTTGCGCTCGAAACAGCTTCCCACGAGTATCTCCGCGGCGATCTCGGCTTCCCGCGCGTCTCGGTCACCATAAAACGTCCGGAATCAGCAGAACCTCCACTGGAAACAAGCGCAGGGAGATCGAAGAACAAACTGATGGGGATCTCACAGAACTTCAGCACTCCCCTAGAAAGAGACACGCCACGCCGCCCGCACAGCTCCTCGGCCTGAGATGGAGAGAAAGAGAGAGAGAGAGAGAGAGAGAGAGAGAGAGAGAGAGAGAGAGAGAGAGAGAGAGAGAGAGAGAGAGAGAGAGGACGGGGACAAACAGAAACTGCCGGGTGCAAGTTTTTTTCATCTCCCACCGGTCCCGTCCTGCTGCTGCGCCGAGGTCGTGAACGTATCTATGGCCGACTCGCAAAAAGCGTTGAGTAATCGCCTACGGCCCGCGCAGCCCTCATTTGGTATGCAAAAAGCGCAGGTCTGTATTCTAATGTGAGGCGTGGAGGAGGCTTGCCCGGCTCCCAGCGCTCGGTGACGCTCCCCCTTACTTATTTGACGCTAATGCCCCGCGTGTGCTGTGTAAAACGCGGGGCAACACAAGAGAACACAAAGGAAGAACAAATGACCTCATACTTGTTGGCCTGTACGAGTTTGTTTGGAATAAGGTGGAGGAGCACGAGGGAACACAAAGGAAGAGAAAGGAAGAGCAAATGACCTCAGACGTAAATGACCTCAGACCTGTGCGAGTCTGTTTGGGATAACCTGGGGGAGGGGAAACACGAGGGAACTCAAAGGAAGAGAAAGGAAGAATAAATCCCTTCAGACTTGCTGGCCTTTGCTAGACTCTTGGCAATTAGCTGAGAGGAATACAAGGGAACACAAAGGAAAACTTGTTAAAAGATATGTAAGTACACATCCGGTTTAACACACACACGTTCCACTCACAATCAAACGTTCCCAGTTTACAGGCGTTCACTTCACACTTCTACGCTCACTTCACAATTACATGCTCTCTACACGTGCATGTACCTTCAGCGGCCCAGTTTTGCGTTTTGGCTCAAACTCGAAGTAAACCCCAGCGAGGACTTGATCTGAGGGTAACTAGTCCATCAGTTTAAGAGTTACAAGCCTGTTACAGAAAAAACGACGACGACAGAGAGCATAATAGTCCTAACCCGCTAACAGAACGCTACTTCTCCCGCTAAATGTCTCTCGTTTCGTTACGAGAAGGAGGAGGACGGGATGTAGGAGGAGGAGGAGGAGGAGGAGGAGGAGGAGGAAAAGAAGGAGGGAGAAAGTGAACAAGAAGAAGCATTATACAATTCTGCCAATCTTAACAACTACTGAGAGAGGAGAACAGAATAATGAAGAGGAGGAGGAGGAGGAGGAGGAGGAGGAGGAGGAGAGCAAAGTAGGAAGAGCAGGAAGAGAAGAAGAAGAATAGGAGGAGAAAGAAGAACATTAGACTATTCTGCCTATCTTAACTAGTGCGAAAAAAGGACATAACAGTGAAGAATAGAAGCAGTACGAGTAGTAGTAGTAGTAGTAGTAGGAGGAGGAGGAGGAGGAGGAGGAGGACGAAGACAAAGAAGAGGAGGAGGAGGAGGAGGCTATAGTTAAGATGAGCTTTATGTGTATCTTGGTGGATGTGAAGTGGACAGGTGAAGCCATGAAGGTCCCTCGCGTGTGACATAACGACAGTCCCGAGAGAGTTAGAGCGATGCAAGGAATGGTCAAGATAGCTCCTCCAGCCCCGCCTTGCCCCGTGCTGTCTGGCTGCCTCACTCGCTCCCACTCAGGATCACTACTGACATAAATCTCTCTCTCTCTCTCTCTCTCTCTCTCTCTCTCTCTCTCTCTCTCTCTCTCTCTCTCTCTCTCTCTCTCTCTTTGGTCAGTTAGTTTCTACTTCAACTCATAGCCTGGTCTTTTTTTTTTCTCTTTTTGCACGATAGTTAGTGGTGTGTGTGTGTGTGTGTGTGTGTGTGTGTGTGTGTGTGTGTGTGTGCTCGCGCGCGCGTGTGTGCATCAGTTCCTCTCACAAAACATAAGTTCATTAACAGGAACAATTATTGGTAACGAAGGTTATATAATAGTGAATGATGAGCCTCGCGCAGCCCGCCCTCCATCTGGGTGACGCCCACGCCGCCACGCCCACGGCCGCTTCCCCCCCCCCCCCTTCCTCTACTGTGCACTCACCGCCTCCGCGCTGACGGGGCTCCTGCTGTACTGCCGCTGCTGCTTCTGCTCCTACTTCACTACCTTCAAAATGAGATAGTTATTAGTAAATCTGTTTAGTAAAGAATGTGCCTTTACCATTGAAAAATATATAAATACTGCGACACACACATTACCACGACCACTATGACTAACAGTGGTGATGATAGTAGTAATAGTAATAGTAGTAGTAGTAG
Source organism: Scylla paramamosain (assembly GCF_035594125.1). NCBI lineage: Eukaryota > Metazoa > Arthropoda > Malacostraca > Decapoda > Portunidae > Scylla > Scylla paramamosain. The sequence goes on from NC_087164.1 coordinate 13,327,060, forward strand.
TAGTAGTAGTAGTAGTAGTAGTAGTAGTAGTAGTAGTAGTAGTAGTAGTAATAGTAGTAACAATAATAATAATAATGATAATAATAATAATAATAATAATAATAATAATAATAATAATAATAATAATAATAATAATAATGATAATAACAATAATAACTGTAATGAACACATTTTACATACATTTCGTACAAGGCTGAGAGAGGGAAAGAGAGAAAGAAAAAAACTTATTATAAACTTTAATTTAAATGTAGTTTTATATAAGGCAAGAACATGTTTTTTTTTACTCTCTCTCTCTCTCTCTCTCTCTCTCTCTCTCTCTCTCTCTCTCTCTCTCTCTCTCTCTCTCTCTCTCTCTCTCTCTCTCTCTCTCTCTCTCTCTCTCTCTCTCTCTTTTTCTCCTTCACCACCACTACCACCACCACCACCACCACACATACAAAGGAGGGGGCTCTCCAAAGCAAACACAAGTAATAGTCACAGGAGGATCGTGTGCATAACTCAGTGTTTTAAGAGCATCAGGTCCTCGGGGAAGGCAGCAAGGGAGGGTGGGCAGTGGTGACAGCCTGTAATCTACTTATAATGGACCATACTGCGTGATATAATGAGGCGTATTAGTCCTTGTAATGCAAATGAGGCTCGGCTTGTATTGTATTATGACGTTTTAGAGCTTGCCTTGCCTTGCCTTGCCTTGCCTTGCCTTGCCTTGCCTTGCCTTGCCTTGCCTTGGTTTACTTTGCTTTCTCTGCTTGCTTCTCTTTTTCTTTTTCTCTTTCTTTTTTCTCGTTCTTGTTCTATTCCTCTTAGTGTCTTGTCTGTGTGTGTGTGTGTGTGTGTGTGTGTGTGTGTGTGTGTGTGTGTGTGTGTGTGTGTGTGTGTGTGTGTGTGTGTGTGTGTGTGTGTGTGTGTGTGTGTGTGTAGTTTAACAATTTAGTATTAAAATTGTACTATTTGTTTTACTTGTGACTATACATTTCTTTACTTATTACTGGATGTTAAAGACCCTGATGGAAATTAATAAAGGTCAAAGCTTTCTTAATTTTGTTTCCACTGAATGACTTTCTAAACATTTTATGCAGAAGAATCATTGGAAAAAATATTTTCATAACTTGGATGAATTTCATTATTACTATTATTATTTTTAAGATATAACCAAGAAAACTAAGAGGTAAAAATCATACACACACACACACACACACACACACACACACACACACACACACACACACACACACACACGGGCGTGGTCCCTCAAATTAAGAAATTATCATATGACTTAAATACAAGTGAGGAAAGAAGTCATGGTGCAAAAAAACTAATAGGAGAGAGAGAGAGAGAGAGAGAGAGAGAGAGAGAGAGAGAGAGAGAGAGAGAGAGAGAGAGAGAGAGAGACAGAGAGAGAGAGAGATGGACATTTGGGAGTGATAGAAACAGGAAGGAGAGAAGGAGGAAAGAGAAAATGAAAAGGAGACGTGAAAGGAAAAAGAAAAAAAAGGAGAGGAAGAAGAAGAACACGAAGAAGAAAAGAACAAGAAGAAGAACAAGACGGCAAGAAGAGGGAGAAGGAAGAGTGGAAAGGAGAGATGACAAATGATGAAGTGTAGAAGGAGGATGAGAGAGAGAGAGAGAGAGAGAGAGAGAGAGAGAGAGAGAGAGAGAGAGAGAGAGAGAGAGAGAGAGAGAGAGAGAGGAACCTTCACTAATACTGGCAAACTCACCACGGCGAGTCATTATTGCGCTAACAAGCAATTAGACGAAGAGTAAAAAGCAAATATCAAGACATGAGTTAAGAGGAGGAGGAGGAGGAGGAGGAGGAGGAGGAGGAGGAGGAGGAGGAGGAGGGGAAGAAGGCAGATGAGGGAGATGGATCGGTAAGAAGAGAAAGGGAAGGAGTGGAGAGAGAGAGAGAGAGAGAGAGAGAGAGAGAGAGAGAGAGAGAGAGAGAGAGAGAGAGAGAGAGAGACGAAGTTACGTAAATAACAAACTTTACAGGAAACTCACATTGATAATTATTTTTCTCTCTCTCTCTCTCTCTCTCTCTCTCTCTCTCTCTCTCTCTCTCTCTCTCTCTCTCTCTCTCTCTCTCTCTCTCTCTCTCTCTCTCTCTCTCTCTCTCTCTCTCTCTCTCCCTCTCTTTCTCTCTTAGGAAAGTGAAGGAGATGCAAGTAGGAAGAAAGGAATGGAGGAAAACTATTGGAGAAGAGGAGAAGAGATGAAGGAAAAAATAGAATGGAATGGACAGATAGATGATGAGCGGATGAATAGACAGATGGAAAAATAAATAAAAGGGAGAAGGAAGAGAAAGGGGGAGGGAGTGAGGAAGCAAAGAAGAATCGTTGGATAAACGGATGGACTAAGGAAGACAGAGGAGGAGGAAGGAAGGGAAGGGAGCTCCATGCAATTTTCTTTTCAGCTTGATAGGAGGAGGAGGAGGAGGAGGAGGAGGAGGAGGAGGAGGAGATGGAGGACAATGACTACGATGACGAGTTGGAGGACGAAGAAGAGGAGAAGGAAGAAGAAGGAAGAAGACTGAAAAAAGGAAAATCAAATTCTTGCTAAATAGATTGATCTAGAGAGAGAGAGAGAGAGAGAGAGAGAGAGAGAGAGAGAGAGAGAGAGAGAGAGAGAGAGAGAGACAGTACAGTAGACATCATTCTCCCCACCTACTTCACCCTCCCCAATTCAGAAAGGCAGGAGGATAAAAGCAATATTATGTTCGGTATTCTTGTACTCGTATATTGTGTAGCACGTATCCCCCCCCCCATCCCCACCACTGCTTTTAACGAAGGGAAAAGACAAAGCCCGCTATAAGCACAGCATAATAGTGCCATTTACGCTACATCATTTCCTGGATTTACGATACAGG
>NC_087164.1:13334922-13347422 GCF_035594125.1 Scylla paramamosain
CCCCCCCTCTCCCAACCTCTTCAGCGCTCGATCACGAAAAGGAAGAAACCTAAAATAGAGCACGAGGAGAAAAGAAGAGAGACGGTTGGTGGCTGTACTGTGCGAGGGAGCGTTACGTACCCATGTTCCTCTCTCTCTCTCTCTCTCTCTCTCTCTCTCTCTCTCTGTCCATCCTGTTTCTCGTCATATTTTTCCTCGTTTCAGATTCATATCTATGTTTTCCGTTTCCTTTTTCGTCTACTACTACTACTACTACTACTACTACTACTGTTACTATCAATCTTGTTACATGTTGAATGTTACTTCATTATCATCATCATCATCTACACTTCATTTACAACTAAACTAAATGTGTTTCTCCTCTTTATGTCCTATAATTTATTCTCTCTCTCTCTCTCTCTCTCTCTCTCTCTCTCTCTCTCTCCCTTCCCACTACTCCTGTCTTTCTTTCCCCCTCTCTCCCTCCTCCTCCTTCTCCTGCTCTTCCTTCTCCTCCTCCCTGTCTTCCCTCCTCTCTCTCAGTGTTCATTCATTCCCCGCCTGACATCTGAACCTCTTGAAACACTTGTTCGAACCACTCATTCATTAATTCAGTGGCTGCCTTCTTGCTTCTGTTGTTCCTGCTGGTGGTGGTGGTGGTGGTGGTAGTGTTGTTGTTGTTGTTGTTGTTGCTGCTGCTGCTATTATTGTTGTTGTTGTTGTTTCCGTAGTAGCAGTAGCAGTAGTTATTGTTATCTTCACCACCACCATCACCACCACCACTACCACCACCATCGTTCACTTATCCTGAAAGTTAAATCATCTCATTTTCTCCAATCATTTCCCTTCCTATCTTCTATTCCTTCTCCATCCCCTTCTCTCTTGTCTCTCTCTCTCTCTCTCTCTCTCTCTCTCTCTCTCTCTCTCTCTCTCTCTCTCTCTCTCTCTCTCTCTCTCACACACACACATACGCACCGTGCCACCCTCCATCCCTTTCCCCTTACCCCCCACCACACACACGAGGGTTGGTTGCAATTTCCGCTCTGTTTCCGGACGGGTTAATTACACCTTGTCGGAGAGGCTGCTCAGGTGCCTCTAATTTTACGCTGGTCGGGAACAGGAAGTAGATTTTTAATTCCCCCCCGCACAAAAAGCTGATGCGCGGTGATGATAGTGTTTACCAATACATCGATGACTTTACGAGACTGCGCCAGGCCTTGTAACTGTATTGGCCGCGCTGGATATGGTGAGAGGGACCGATGAAGAGTTGGGGAGTAAGAGTATCTGGGGTCCTTATTGCACACACTCGTCCAGCCTCCCTCGTGTTGTGCCTTCCAGTTTTATATTCATGTACCAAGAACGTATGGCCATAAGAACATGAAGGAAGTTCCAAGGAGCTATCAGGCCTACACGTGGCAGTCCCTGTATGAAACATATCTGCGTATACCACACCTTCATTCCTATCCATACTTCTATCTAATCTTTTCAAGCTTCCCATTGACTCAGCACTAACAACCTGATTACTGAGGCCGTTCCAGTCATCCACCACTCTACTTCAGGAACAATTTCTTCATGTATCTTCTGAAATCTAACTTTACGAAGCCAGAACCCATTACTAATAGTCCTACAATGATTAATGACCCCGATAATCTTGTTTATACCTCCCTTGCTATGCCTCTCATGTTGGGATAAGCAGAATAACACAATGACGAGATCCTTCTAATATGAATCTAATATCTAACCTCTCCTTTTCTTCATTCCACTTCTCTCTCCTCATCCTCTTCGTTTTCTTCCTCCCTCTACCTCGCTAACCTCATATTCTGGTGGTGGAAGAGGAGGAGGAGGAGGAGGACGAGGAGGAGGAAGCGGCGCCAGCTAACACGGTGGTTTTTGTGAGGTGACTAGGTAGGGGGGAAGGGAAGGTTTGCGGAGGAAGTGTGCGTGGAGGGAAGGTGCCTGAGCGAAGGGAGGACAGAAGGGGAGGTGCGGACGGGAGCTGTGGAGGGAAAAATAACAGAGAGAGAGAGAGAGAGAGAGAGAGAGAGAGAGAGAGAGAGAGAGAGAGAGAGAGAGAGAGGAGAGGGGAAAAGAAAATACGGGACATGGAGGGAAGGGAGAGTGTAAGACAAGCATATAGAGGAATTAATAACAGCAAGATAAATTATATACGAATCGCGAGAGAAGAGAAAAGAAGAAAAAATGATAGAAAGTAAAGAGTAAAAGAGAACTTGCTAGAGATAGAAGCAAAGGAAAGGAGACGCTTGGGCAAAATGAAATAACAGCGAGAAAGAAGCAATAATTAAAGATAAAACAAGAAAAAAAGAAAGAGTGAAGAGAAAAAAAACAAAAATAGAGACAAGTAAGTCTTAGGAACAGGAAAAGAGAAGATGTAGCATAAGGAAGAACAAGAACAAGAACAAGAACAAGAGGAGGAGAAGGAGGAGGAGGAGGAGGCAACAAGGATGGAAGGGAATAAACAGAGGAAAGCAAAGTAAGGAAGCGAGCAGGAGGTGGAGGAGGAGGAGGAGGAGGAGGAGGAGGAGGGAGGAGTAATTAGTATCGTCAGCGGTTACGGCGTGGCTGAGCGTAATGGAGATGGATGGGATGGAGGGCGGCAGCATTGTTGATAAATAGAGAAACGTGGTCTGTGTGTGTGTGTGTGTGTGTGTGTGTGTGTGTGTGTGTGTGCTTTACCGTCAGTCCGCTTCCACCGCTTGGTATACACACACACACACACACACACACACAGCAGTTCATTTCTTTATCTCCAGCTTGCCTTTACTTCTCCTCCTTCCCCTCCTCCTCCTCCTCTTCCTCCTCCTCCTCCTCCTCCTCCTTCTGCTGCTCTTCTTCCTTCCTCTTTGTATCTTTGTTATTCCTTACCACCCCCACCACCACTACCACCGCTAATACTACTAACATCTCCTTCTCCTCCTCCTATTCTTCCTCTTATCTCCGTCTGATGCTTCCTCTTGGTGGATCAACTTACACACACACACACATACACATACACACACACACACACACACACACACACACACACAACGACGACTAGCAAAAAAAAAAAAAGTAAAAAAAAAAAACGCGAGTATTGAGTATCCAGAAACACACACACACACACACACACACACACACACACACACACACACACACACATACAAAAACGGCCCCTGACTGCTCTGCTCCTCCCCTACGGACCAGCGCCTGCTCCTCTTCCCCCTCCTCCTCATCTTTCTCATCTCTTTTTCTCACGGGCGACTGGGCGGGGCAGGGCGGGGCGGGGCAAGGGCAAGGGGAAGACAAGGGCAAGGCAATGGGGCAGCAGGTCTAGAGGCTCCTAAGAGAGTTCCTGAAGCTGTTAATAAGTGGCGCTGCGGAGCTACTGGTGTTAGCGGGGAAGGAACTGCTAATGTCACTGCTACTGGGCCTGCTACTGGTGTTGGCGGCTCGCGAGGGTGGGAGGGGAGGAGTGGAGCCTGTGCCAGACCAGAAGTGAAGGAGGAAAAGGGAGGACTGGACAGTGGAGGAGGAGGAATAAGTGGAGATAAGGAGGAAAGGAGGGAGTGAAAACTTGTGCTAGACCAGGAAAAAGAGGAAAATCTGGGATTCGAGAGTGGAGGAGGAGGGGGAAGAGTGGGGGAGAAGGTGAGAGGGAAGCAGTTCTGGGAGCTTGTACAGTGGAGGAAAAGTTGGGAAGAAGAAAGGGATTAGAGAAAGAATAACGAGGAATGGAAGGAAAAATGAAGCTGCTGAGGAATAGGGGGAAATTAAGAAACGAAGGGGATTGGAGAAAGGAGAAGAAAGAATGGAAACAAAGATTAGGGGAATGAAAGGATAAAAGAGAGGAAGAAAATAGGGAACTGAGAGAGAAATTGGACTGGAGAAGGGAAGAGGAAGAATGGAAACTAGGATGATCGAACTGAAAGGGTAAATGAAAGGAAGGAATATGAGAAATATGAGAAGAGCGAAGGGGGACAGAATGTAGAGAAAATAGAGGGAGAGGGATAAAGAAGAGAAATATATACAGGCAGGTGAAAGAATTGAATAAGTAACTGAGAAGGAATGGAGTTAAGTGAGATAAGACGAGGAGTAGGAGGAGGAGGAGGAGGAGGAGGAGGAGGAGGAGGAGGAAGAGGAAGAGGAAGGAAAAGAGTGAAGGAGGAAAGGGAGGAAGAGAGCAGAGGAAGAGAGGAAGGAACAGAGAAGAGGTGAGAAAAAAAAAGAAGAGATAAGAGAAGAGGAAAAGAAGGAATGTGTGCAGATTTGAGAAACAGAAAGCAAATAAATTAAAAAAGAATATGACGTGAAGAAGCGCAGAAGACAGGGAAGAATGGAGAGAAGCAAGGAGAGAGAGAGAGAGAGAGAGAGAGAGAGAGAGAGAGAGAGAGAGAGAGAGAGAGAGAGAGAGAGAGAGAGGCAGGGAGTGAAGGATCAAGCAGACAACAAGAAGCTGCAGATTTTACGAGCGAGTTGAGATCAAGACCCGAAAGTGAAACTCGCTGTTAAACTCGTATTCAGAAATGCTTTACTCCTTCACCGTGACTCTTTTCAAACGCCACAGAGATGATTAGTTAGGTTAGCCGAGTGTTCCTCATGTGTATCGTGTAGGAGTCTTGTTAATCTGTCACTAAAAACATGAAAAAAACATCCTTGGAAACCCGTATCACTTCATGTAAAACGTTTTGAGTTGTGGAGCTGCGGTGCTGAAGTGTTTGAGAATATGAACCCCAGTGAGAGTGATATACTTGCTTGGGTATCTAGTCTTGAATGGACAGAGGGCTCGGGGAACAGACCAACCCGACTTGTTCATCCTTTCCTTACAAATAGTGACAGGATGGTTTCTTGTCCTGCGTAGTGTGGAAGTTAAATCGTGTTCCCCGAAACGAAAGAACTATGTGAGAGAAATTAAATCACACAAGCTTTCCTCAGTTTTCTTTGCTTCCTTTTTTGAATAACCTCCAACTGATAAATTATTATTATTTATTTATTTATTTATTCATTTTACGTTTCGGGGGACTGGTTAACGATTAAAAAAAAAAAAAAAAGGGGGGTGTGAAGGATGATGGGAGGAAGTAAGTAGGTATGTGTTATGGAGGAAATGCCACATGCAGACCTGGTGGCTTCTTGCAGCTTCCCTTGCTATGTTCTTACGTTTTTATGTTCCTGTATCCGTAAAAGCCCGCTCAATTTGTCAATCGAAAAAAAAAGGTCAAAGATAAGAAAAAAAAATTAATACCAGACGTGTTTTGATGCTCTTCTGAAACAGTTCAAGTCAAAGAAATGGAAATGAAACAAAATCCGTAATAAAACTAAAGCAGAAATTATCAATAAAGGAGGATGAAGAGAGAGGGGAAAAGAGTCCCGATAATACGAGTAACATCTGGCTGTCTATACACGTCTGTCCGTCCGTCTCCCCTGTTGTTTGTCAGCATGTCTGTCATTTTTTTAACTGTACGTGTCGGGAACGCCCTTTTTTTTTTTTTTTTGTTTGCATTGTGAAGGAAGCGAATTCAAATCTATAGTAATAAATGCTGGGGTGAGAGAGAGAGAGAGAGAGAGAGAGAGAGAGAGAGAGAGAGAGAGAGAGAGAGAGAGAGAGAGAGAGAGAGAGAGAGAGAGAGAGAGAGAGAGAGAGAGAGAGAGAGAGAGAGAGAGAGAGTCATTACCTATCGCATCAATAACAACCTCGGTCCCTTCCAGCATATGTTATCTCTCTCTCTCTCTATCTCTCTCTCTCTCTCTCTCTCTCTCTCTCTCTCTCTCTCTCTCTCTCTCTCTCTCTCTCTCCCTATTCGCTTTCATTCCTTCCGCTGATACCCTCATTTCTCCCTCCCTCCCTTTTTCCTCTCCTTACTTCCTCCCTCCCTTCCTCCCTCCCTTCCTCCCTCCCTTCCTCCCTCCCTTTCTCCTCTCCTTTCCTCATTCCCTTCCTCTTCCTTCACACACCAATCGCCACTCCTATCTCTCCCATTACCTCTGTTATCGACATGGCAAACGCTTCTTACTTAAATGTTGATGTTATCTGCATATTTATTCATTCATTCGTTGTGCTGTGTCATTAATTATCCATCTTGTTATTTCTATCGGTACTACTTTTTTTTCCGGTTCTATTTCTCTCCTCTTTTATTTCTTATTTGCTGTTGTCATTCATGCTTCCTTTCTCTCTCTCTCTCTCTCTCTCTCTCTCTCTCTCTCTCTCTCTCTCTCTCTCTCTCTCTCTCTCTCTCTCTCTCTCTCTCTCTCTCTCTCTCTCTCTCTCTCTCTCTCTCTCTCTCTCTCTCTCTCTCTCTCATTATATTGTTTCCTGTTATTAATATTTTTGGGTGTTTGTAATTACACGGTAACCACTACCAACACCACCACCACTACCACCACCACCTCCACAACAACAGCAGCAGCAGCAATAACAACAAGTGTTACAGATGTATATATTCATTTTTCTGAAAGGAGGAATGAGAGAATCGTGATAAAAACAATAACAAAAACAAGAACAATACCGTATTACTACTACTACTACTACTACTACTACTACTACTACTACTACTACTACTAACACTACAACAACAACAACAACAACAACAACAACTACTACTACTACTACTACTACTACTACTGCTACTGCTGCTACTACTACTATTACTACTACTACGACAACAGCAACAACAACAACAACAACAACAACAACAACAATAACTACTACTACTACTACTACTACAAAAACGACTACCGCAGTCACTATATGAATAATGATAATAGCAATGATAATTATAAGAGCGTACGTTCATACCGGAAAAGACAACAAAAAAAGAAAGAAAAAGAAAATACATAACACTCCACTTTCAATTAACAGCTTTTGATTTGACGGTCACGAGAGAGAGAGAGAGAGAGAGAGAGAGAGAGAGAGAGAGAGAGAGAGAGAGAGAGAGAGAGAGAGAGAGAGTGTGTGTGTGTGTGTGTGTGTCTGTCCGGTATATAATAGCATGTATTATAAGTTATCTCTTTTATCTCTTAATTATTGCCGTCAGCTGCTGTGGTCTGTGTGTGTGTGTGTGTGTGTGTGTGTGTGTGTGTGTGTGTGTGTGTGTGTGTGTGTATACCGGACATTCTGAGATCCCTATAGACGTAAACCTTCAGCTAAGAAATATACAATTTATTTTATCTGTTCACATTCTACTCGCCTTACCCATTCATCTATTCACTTGTTTACTTATTTATTTATGCAACACAACCGTCAGAAGAAAATTTACTGTTTAATAATAGATTTCCGAGAGATGAAAACACTTCAGTCTCATTTCCACTTACATTTACAGTCCGTACACACATGCACGGACTCTTTCGTACATTAATTTCACTTTCACGTTTCATTTCTCTCTATTTCTCACTCCCTCCCTTCCTCTCTCTCTCTCTCTCTCTTTCCTCCCTCTCCCTTTAATTATACAGACATCGAAATTAAGATCCAAATATTGTATATCCATGAATAAACCATTATTTACATTGTGAGTGTAATGGAGAGTGAATGTGGTAAAATTCTAAAGAAATGTATTTTTGTTCTTTGTATTTGCACTGTAATCGTTTTTTTTTTTTTTTCAGCTTCGCGGGTCGTTGTTTAAGCTTCTACAGATATATTTTGTTTTTAGCTTCTTCGGTATTTGTTATTTAAGGTTCCATGGATGTTGTGTAGTTAAAAGTTTCGCTATGTGGCGCATTCTGAAAACGTTGTCGCGAAAAGTAAATAATTAATGGTCTCTGGTTTTGATTTTGTGATGTAATTCAACTTTGTGACATCCCCTTAAGACTTGTGACTTCTTATTCTTACTCCTGTGACTTACTCTAATGACTTCCTCTTGTAACTTACTCTTGTGACTCAGTCTAATGACCACCTCTTGTGACCTTTTTTTTATGGCCTCCTCAGCTCCCTAAACAAACTAGCTAAGCTCTTATCAAAATGCTTCAAGAAATCGAAATGAAAAGCGCTAATCTTTTCCTAACTTTCACTCTAAAAATTACCACCACACACTCCTAAAAAAGAAGAAACTTAAGGCGAATTGCGATTTGTTTAAGGGGATGATATACAGCCAGGAGAGGACTACCCAGCTCCGCCCATCAGCGACTCGTACATTTAGAGACGGATGAAAAAAAAAGTGTAAAATTAAGTAAGGTAAAAAAGGAAAAACAGACAAGGGCAGCCTCACCATCACAAGACACAAGAGACCGCCCATCAATATCCCATCAAGATAGATTATGAACGTAAAGAACACACACACACACACACACACACACACACACACACACACACACACACACACACACACACACACACACACACACACACATACAGGATCTGACTGTAAGGAAAATAAAAGTTTGCAATGTATGACAGTGCTGCTCTCTCTCTCTCTCTCTCTCTCTCTCTCTCTCTCTCTCTCTCTCTCTCTCTGCATCTTCTTTCTAGTCATCAATGTACTCTCTCCATATATTTTCCTCCTCCTCCTCTTCCTCCTACTCTCTTACCTAATACTGTTCTCCTTATACGTTCCATATATTCATCCTTACCAGACCAGTACCTCTTTCTGATATCGTCGTTTCACACAAATATATTCCTTACATTCTCCTCCTCTTATTCCTCCTCCTCCTCCTCCTCCTCCTCCTCTTCCTCCTCCTCCTCCTTCTCCTCTCTCCCAGTGTGAGGTATTTAATTTAGCCTCAGGGAAGATGACCACCTCTTCTTCTTCGTCATTATGCACGGCCTGCCTTCTCCTCCTCCTCTTCCTCCTCCTCTTCTTCCCTGTCTCATACTCATCCTCCTCCTCCTCCTCCTCCTCCTCCTCCTCCTGTCCCCCCTCTCCTCCTCTTCTTTCGCTCACATTCTGTTTTTCTTAGTCTATTTATCTTTATTTTTTCACCACCTGGTACTTTTCTGTAACCTTCTCTTCCTCCTATTCTTCTCCTCCTCCTCCTCTAATTCATCCTCGTACTCCCCTCCTCCTACTTTGCTACTCTTACTCTCATTACTACTGCTACTACTACCATTACTACTACTACTACTACTACTACTACTATTAATAATAATAATAATAATAATAATAATAATAATAATAATAATAATAATAATAATAATAATATCAATACTTTGCTTATCTTGTTTTATATCTTCTTTTATTCTAAGTATCTATTTATTGATACTGGTTGCTTGAGAATTATTTTCCGTATTCAAAATTATTTGTTTTTTTTATCATTACCATTATTTATGACTACTTCTCTTGCACTGCGTTAATAATTGCATAACTTTCATCGTTTTTCTTTATCACAATCCCTGTCGTTCATTCGAGTTATTCTACACCAAAGATTAATAGGTGTAATACATTAAGGCTACACTCGTTGTTTGCATAACTTTCTTGTATTCATAGTTTCCTAAAGTTTATAATGAATATCTATGTACTGATAACATTCGTGGTATTCATTTGTTTTCAAGATTATATCAGTAGTTGTACGTCTAATAATTGTTAACATTTACTATATTCACTGGTTCTCGAATTTATATCAGCAATACTTATAACATTCATATATCTAGACTGCCCTAAAATACTGGCTATGCAAACATTCCTAACATTCAATGCAGTATTCAGTTTTTCTTTCGTTTATATTAGTTGGCGCATAACATTCATACGCAGAGATCCTGTAAGCCTTCACTTTCCTATCAGGGGTGAGCTCGGCGGGGCAGTGATCGCCAGAACTTCTTTCTATTACGTTAGAATTTGATTTTCTATTCAAACTATCGGAGTGACGCAGCTTCTCTATTGTGCCGGGCGAGACCAAGACTCAAAGCGGCACCGAACGTCTCGGCAAAGTCACTCTTAAACGCCCAATCCCTAAGAGTCAATTCCCTTCCCCGTCACTACTTCCTCCATGACAGGCCGGCGTGGCAATGTAACCTCTAATCACATACGCATTAAAACATAATTCCGTGTACTGGGTGTTATAATTATGCCCCGCGGAGGCTGTGGCGAGGGACTGGCGAACTTAAGGAGTGCTGGCGTAAGGGCGAGAGTGTAATGGTAGGTTTTAGGCGTCCTCGGGCTGGCGGCTGATTACCCAGGCTGTGTGGACACAAGCCAGGCGTCCTAATGGACCATCTTAGCTCAGTCTGTAGCAGTGACTTCCTCCCTGTGTGCGTGTGTGTGTGTGTATGTGTGTGATGGGCGGAGGAACGTAGGGAGCGATGGAGGGATGAAGGTAGGCTCAGAGAGAGAGAGAGAGAGAGAGAGAGAGAGAGAGAGAGAGAGAGAGAGAGAGAGAGAGAGGGAGGGAGGGAGGGAGGGAGGGAGGGAGGAGAGAGAGAGAGAGAGAGAGAGAGAGAATCAGTCAATATCTGTCGTAATGAAAGCTCAGTTAATTTTCTTATAACAATTGTTGCAGTGGTGATGATGGCGGTAGTAGTAGTAACAGTAGTAGTAGTAAATAATAATAATGATAATAATAATGATAATAATAAAAATAATAATAATAATAATAATAATAATAATAATAATAATAATAATAATAATAATAACAATAATAATAATAATGATAATAATAATAATAATAATAATAATAATAATAATAATAATAATAATAATAATAATAATTCATGCAATCTTCCACAAACTTTTTTGCAAAATTCATATACTTATGCCCAAGACAGTTAATTACAAAAAAAAACATCAATATTCTACGTTTTGCTTTAGTTTTAAGACTGAAAATTCATAAATAAAAGTACTAGGTCTCTATTTCAAACGCACATAGAAAGTAGCAACTCGGTCCTAATTAAGTAACTGATACGCAGGTGCACACACACACACACACACACACACACACACACACACACACACACACACACACACACACTCTCTCTCTCTCTCTCTCTCTCTCTCTCTCTCTCTCTCTCTCTCTCTCTCTCTCTCTCTCTCTCTCTCTATGATATGTTAGTTATATATTAGGTCATACTTGAAGACGCTGTGACAAGATGTACGAGTATGTACTGGTGGGTGGAAAGAAAGAAACACAACTCGGCTGTCAATTAGAATAGATTCCCCGAGTATTTTTATTTTCCTCAGGGTAAAGAAGCAAAAGGGAAAGTAGATGAGAAACTGCGTATTCTACATACTCGTTTTTCCTTACATCCACCTGTCATTATTTATTACTCATCAATACATGAGCGATTTTGAGTGGGTATTTGTGTCCGAGGGAGAGTGAAGGTGGAATGAGGGTGGCACTGTACTGAGTGTATACGTGCGGCTGTGACACATCTAATACGACTAAACCCCTGCTGGTCCGCAAGCCGTGAGGTGCGAGTGTAACATACTAACACATAAATCTGCAATACTTTAATCTCGATTTAGATTAATTTCTTACGTGACACTTACATTTTCCTCATAAACCGTCCTTTCTTACTTTGCACTCTCATACACACTCGCCATGTCACGTAGTCCTCCATGTACCCGATCATTTTCAGGTACCCTTTGAAAAAATCATACACCTGCGCTGCATCATACATCTACACTGACGATCACTTCCCTACAAGACTTCACTCTTATCCAGACCTCTTCCTTACTCACCCACAAACACTCTAGCACACCTTCCCCATATCCACGTCTCTTCCTCCCTCACACACACACACACACACACACACACACACACACACACACACACACACACACATACAAACCTTTTCTTATCTTATCCACACTTCTTTCCTAACTCATACACACACTCACACACTCATACATACCCTAGCATACCACACTCTACGTATATCCACTTCTGTTCATCCCTCACACACACACACACACACACACTGAAACATGTTCCTATACCCACGCCTCTTTCCCCTCGCCACGCCCCTCGATAAGCCATTAATATCTCCCACGTCACGCTGATAGCAGGCTTCACGGGAGGGGGAGAAAAAAATATGTATTAGACCGACTAAAAAAGGTACAATACGTGGCGGGCGAGGTGAGGTGCGCGCCCCGGGCTGGGCTGGGTGAGACTGCGCCTATCAGCATGACAATACGAGTGTTCCGCGGCGGCCACCCAGCCCCAACCTAACACACGTAGCGCTCACTGTACACTGGTCCACTCCTACCCAGGCCAACCTAATGTAACGTAAGCTAAAGCAAAGCAACTGTATTTTGTCTTGTTTTGTCCTGTCTTGTCTTGGTGAGTGTAAGTTATCTCAGTTGTTGTTGTTTACTGTATGTTGTCGAGTTAATGTTGAGATTGTACGATTTTTCTTCCCTGTCATTTTTTTTTTTCGTTTTTTTTTCCTTCTACTTCTTCGTCGTCGTCTTCCTCTGCTACCACTATTATTACTACTATTACTAACACTTTCTTCTTCTGTTGCTGTCATTATTACTATTACTTATCCTCCTCCTTCTCCTCCTCCTCCCTCTCCTCCTCCATTCCACAGATAGACAGAATAACAGGTAGGCAGACAGACAGACAGACACAGAACTGATTAATTGATTACCAGAATGGGTTGTTGT
>NC_087164.1:13349922-13352422 GCF_035594125.1 Scylla paramamosain
TCGTCTCACTCCGCCTCACTCCGCCTGTCCCGCCGCTTGCTACCCGCACACACACACACACACACACACACACACACACGGTAGATAGGGCCTAGTCTTGCGTGCCTTTACCGTGCTTCTTTCTGGTACTATCAGTAGTAGTAGTAGTAGTAATAGTAGTAGTAGTAGTAGTAGTAGTAGTCTATGTTCTTATCTTCATTTATTAATTTTTTTTTTTTGAGAGAGAGAGAGAGAGAGAGAGAGAGAGAGAGAGAGAGAGAGAGAGAGAGAGAGAGAGAGAGAGAGAGAGAGAAAGCTTGAATATGTTGGCGGGGAAGGAGAAGGAGAGAGGAGGAAGGAGATAACTCACATAAAATACGAATTAAAAAAAAAGAACAGAAAGAAGAGAAAAAAAAAAAGACTTTGAACCGATAACCAGCAAACTCCTTCTTCAAAGCATCTCATTACTGGAGCCATTCACATAATGATTTTAGGCCAAAGCGTCTCATTCAGCAAATCATTCCGAGATAAGATGAACTCGGGTTTAATTCAGTAAGGCAGCTCAGCGTGTGTTGGGGGAGGGGGGAAGACGGAGGAGCAGGAGGAGGAGGAGAAGGAGGAGCAGGAGGAAGGGGAATCTCCTTTTGCAAATTATCTCACTCAACTCCTCTCCGAACCGTCTCATTTTTGCGGACCCCACTCAGGATAGTATCTCGTAGACTGTCTCATTTCGCGTGTCATTTGATCTCCCTCTCCTTCTCCTTCCCCTCCTCCTTTTTCTTCTTGTCTCTTTCTTTTTACCGAGTCGTCTTATTGTGCATAGTCGTTTGAGAAAAAAAGGCTCGTGGGTAGAAGTTTTGGATATTAGGATGATTTAGCGCAGTTGAGTATTACGTTTAACTGACACGAAATAAAGTATTGTAAATTGCCTTGGTGATTCATCCAGTAGAGGTGGCTTGCAAAAATTAAGATTAGCAAGCAAGCAAGCAAGCAAAGTGGACTAGAGAGAGGAGAGAAAGAGAACGATGGGGAGTTGGAGGAGGAGGAGGAGGAGGAGGAGGAACAAGAAAAGAAAAAACAAGATAAAAATACGGTGATAACAAAGGCGGAGGAAAATTACAGCAAAGAGTAAGATTGATGAAGAGAACACCGAGAAAATTGACAATATTTCCTGTGTCCACCAGAAAGGCCCAGATTTTTTTGGCTCATAAACTTTGTGGCTTTAATAAATGGATGGAATGAAGAGAAAAAGGACACCGTGGTGAATTCCGAGAGAGAGAGAGAGAGAGAGAGAGAGAGAGAGAGAGAGAGAGAGAGAGAGAGAGAGAGAGAGAGAGAGAGAGAATGACGAAGGGTTCTGTGGCCGAAGATACAGAATTTGGCAATGAGTAAGAAATTATAGACTGAAGAAGTGATCGATTGAAGAATTATGAAAGAACGGGACGAGACTTGCATGATGAGGATGAGAGTCGGCCGCGAGAGAGAGAGAGAGAGAGAGAGAGAGAGAGAGAGAGAGAGAGAGAGAGAGAGAGAGAGAGAGAGAGAGAGTTATTTCTCCCGAAAAGTCTGAATACTGATGTAAGCGCGTAGCCAACCTGGTGTTGAAAGGGTAAAACTAATAATGGACGAGGTGTTGAACTGGTGTTGAGGAGTACGAGATGTGATGTTGATAATGGTGATGATAGTGGTGTTGACAGTGAGGTTAAGTGGTGTTGATTGGTTCTTGGGTGGTGTTGACAGTGGTGCTGACAGTGAGGCTGAAGTGGTGTTGATTGGTTCTGGGATGGTGTTGACAGTGGTGTTGCTGTGATGTTGAGATGGTATTGACGTGGTGTTGACAGTGGGGTTGAATAGTATTGGCAGTGGTGTTGAGGTGGTGCTGACAGTGATGATGACTTTTTGGTGACAGTGGTGTTGACTGGTGTTGAGGTAGTGTTGACAGTGGTGCAGAGATGGTATATTAGTGGCATGGCGATGGTACTGATAGTGTTATTGCCAGTGGTGTTAAAGTACAATATAGCACTTGTGGTGTTGAGGTAGTCCTTATGTGGTATTGTATGTAGTGGTGTTGAGGTTATATTGAGGAAATACTGTAAAGGTTTTGGTAGTACAGCAGTGTTGAGAAAGCACTACTAGGTGTGGTGTTGTGGTGGTGTTATGGTGAGGATAAGTGCGGTGTTGAGTGAGCATTAGTGGCTGTAGTATTGCAGTGTTGGTTTGAGCAATGGTGTTACCCTTTAGTCAGTCTCTCTCTCTCTCTCTCTCTCTCTCTCTCTCTCTCTCTCTCTCTCTCTCTCTCTCTCTCTCTCTCTCTCTCTCTCTCTCTCTCTCTCTCTCTCTCTCTCCGTCCCGTTTCACCTTCCAGTCCTCCCTCATTTAACCTTTCCCTGCTCCTTTCCTTCCTTCCCTTGTCATGCCTCTCACCTGTGTTCAAGCCGAGAGAGAAGCGCACGCCTGCCTCGGGCCTGAGCCTCGCCTGCCATCACTCTTTCTTTCGCACGTGCTCTTAAACGCTTCTGGC
>NC_087164.1:13359922-13364922 GCF_035594125.1 Scylla paramamosain
TGGGCGTGAGTGGTGTGGGCGTCAGACGTGTGGGTGTGGGTGACTTGTGTCTGTGTTTTGTGGGTGAGTGTGTTGTGGGTGTGCGTGGCATGGGCGTGGGAGTCCCGGGGGTGCAGTTCCAGACCCTGGGCGTGCAGGCTGGGGACGTGGTGGTGCGGGGGTGGCGCCTCCTCCCGTCTCACGCCTCCAGTCACCTCCTCCTCCTCCTCCTCCAGCTCCTCCTCCACCTCCTCATCGTCCTCCACCTTCTCTGACTCGTAGAAGGAGTAGGCATCGTCAGGCCGACCGGGATCTATCTCCTCGTCCTCGTCCTCCTCCTCGGCCTCCTCCTCCACCTCGTCGTCCTCCAAGTCCGCGCCTCCCTCCGTCCTGTCGCAGGCGAGGGTGGCTCCTGCAGATGTCCCTGAGGCACTGGCGTCGTTGTCATGGTGGTTCACGTTCTTGTTCTCCTCGGCGTCTTTATCTGATGGCAGATGGCCCCCGATGGAGTGAGTGAGCATGTGCCTTCGCAGGTCACAATTCCTCCTGAAGACGGCGCTGCAGGAGGCACACTTGTACGGCTTCAGGTCGGTGTGGGTGAGGAGGTGAGTCTTGAGGTTGCTGCGTTGGTTGAAGCTCCTCCCGCAGGTGGGACACTTGTGCGGGGACTCCTCCATGTGCAGGATCTTGTGTACCGCCAGCGTGCGGCTCTGACAGAAGCCCTTACCGCACTCACTGCACTTGAAGGGCTTCTCCTTACTGTGGATGTACCTGCCGGGTACACAGAGAGAAGGGTGTCAGTACAGAGAAAGAGACTGCGATGAGACGTCAGTAGTACACACACACACACACACACACACACACACACACACACACATACACACACACACACACACACACACATAAAGAAAGGGAACTTATTCGAGAATTTCATGTTATTATATCACACTACAACATATTTCATTCATCCGTCCTTCAATGCCACGCCCTCAGACACTCTTCTCTCAATAGCGTTCTTTCCAAAGGGCAAAGATATAATTAGCTGGGTTTTTCTGGGTGCCTTTTGCCTCTGAGGGTAGTACATAATCCTTGCTAAACTATCACAAGAATAAGGAAAACACTTGTGAATACCCGGATAGCTTCCACTACAGCCTGTTGAACGTAATCTAAGTAGGACGGTGAAACTTTTGAGAAAACGAGCACAAAAGTAACGGATTCAAGCTTAATAGAGTAAGCTTAAAAAGTTATATGGAAAGAAATTAGTCCTCTTAAACAGATGACTAGAGTAAATGACTAGACGAAACTCGGTAATTAGGGAGCATTAAAAGATGATAAAAGGATGTAAATACGTTTGTTTTATAGAACGACTGCCACGTATAAGCTTCTTTACCTTTTTTTTTTTTCTTTTCTGTGTGTGTCTTAAATCATTGGCTGTGGAAAAGTGTGTATTGAGACTTCATTCTTAACAATCATTATTCTTACTCCTCTCTATATCATTCTTACAATCATTATTCTTACTCTCCTCTTTATCACTAATTGTGGAAAAGTGTGTATTGAGACTTCATTCTTAACAATCATTATTCTTACTCCTCTCTATATCATTCTTACAATCATTACTCTTACTCGTCTCTTTCACCGCAACAGTCCAGACCCGCAGCAAATAAGCAACCTGGCAAGTCCACCCAAACACACGTCAAGGTCAGTGACTGAGGGAGTAAGGGCAGCGGCGGACAGAAGCAAGACTGGCCAGCAGGTGAGGGGTGAGTGAAGACGGCGGCAGTCAGGGCAAGAGGCGCCGTGATCTCTACACAGTCATTTACATACCTCCTCCTAGACTTTCCCCACAGAATACACAAGTTAAGACTAGTTAAGTTCCCTCCCCCAATGAACACACCGAAACTTGAAACAAAACGACCGACAGAGCACTTGCCTACAATTATTACAAGATACATCAATACATTATATACACGAGAACCAGAAAGAGAGAGCAAAAAATATATAAAAAAAAATAAATAAAGAGAGAGAAAGAAAAAAAAATGTATCTTTTATTCCCTGGCGGGGAGAGTGAAGCTGACATCACAAGCTGCATTCTTCCTCGTCCCGGCAGAACCAGAACCGGTTTGGAGAGAACATATTATCAGGCTTCAAAGAGAGCAGTTAATTCTTACTAAAACATCGCTGGAAGAACTGGCCGAGTGGAGCTCACGGCGAGACCTACGTACGTGCTGGAGCCAGTGAGGAGGAGGAGGAGGAGGAGGAGGAGGAGGAGGAGGAGGAGGAGGAGGAGGAGGAGGAGGAGGAGGAGGAGAGGAGGAGAGGAGGAGGAGGCTGTAGAAGAAGAAGAAGAAGAAGAAGAAGAAGAAGAAGAAGAAGAAGAAGAAGAAGAAGAAGAAGAAGAAGAAGAAGAAGAAGAAGAAGAAGAGGAGGAGAGGAGAGAGGAGGAGGAGGAGGAGGAGGAGGAGGAGGAGGTAAAAAGGATTAGCAATAATATTAAGAACAGCAATTAAAAAATTATAATAAGAAGGAAGAATAAGAGGAGGAGGAGGAGGAGAAAAGACGAGTTCAAGGAGGAGGAGGATATGAAAGAGAAGGAACGAGAGGAGGAGAAGATAATGAAGAACTAGAGGAGGAGATGATGATGAAGGGTATTGAAATTGAGAACAAAATGAATAACATAAGAAAAAAAGAGATAAAAAAGAAACAAAAAGAAAAATGAATTAAAGGAATAAAGAAAACGAAAAGAAATGGAAAAGGAATGAATGAAAGAAAAGACAGAGAGGGAAGTAGTAACGGAAAGGAAGAAAATTAAAATAAGTAAAATAACTTTTAAATAAAAAAATGTACTACTGAAACCTGAATTAACGAAGGAAATCTCTCTCTCTCTCTCTCTCTCTCTCTCTCTCTCTCTCTCTCTCTCTCTCTCTCTCTCTCTCTCTCTCTCTCTCTCTCTCTCACATCGAACCTGTCATCATGCAAACAAGTTAGAGAGAGAGAGAGAGAGAGAGAGAGAGAGAGAGAGAGAGAGAGAGAGAGAGAGAGAGAGAGAGAGAATTAAGGAATCATTTCTTGAAACTCCCTAGGAAGACGTTTTACCTTTTTCCCTCAGAATCGTGTGTAACTATTTTTCCCTTCACCTGCCGCCACACACACACACACACACACACACACACACACACACACACACACGCACTCACACGTTTATTTGTTTACAGGTCAACAACCTCTCCTCTTAGGGGGGGAGGGGAGAGGTGGGGTAATTTTCCTTTCCTCCTCTCTCCCCCTTTCCTTCCCTTTCCTCTCCTTTACTTCATTTCCCATATCATTTCTTTCCCTTGCTTTCATTTCCTTTCCTCCTCCTTCATCCATCATTTTCACACATCGTTTTTCTTAAACCACTGTATTTTTCTCCTCCTCTTCCCTTTTCTTTCCTTGAGTTCCCATTTAATTTCCTTGTTTCCTCTTTTTTCCCTCTTTCAATCATCTTCGTCTATTTTTAAACCATTAGTTTCGTAGAAGGTTTGTTGCTGCCTGGCTATCTTATGTAATGTTAAGGAGGAGGAGGAGGAGGAGAAAGAGAAGGAGGAGGAAGAGGAGGAAGGGAAGCTACTGGTGGCGGTGAAGCAGGACTGTTTATGTTGACGAGAATGCCTTCTCTCTCTCTCTCTCTCTCTCTCTCTCTCTCTCTCTCTCTCTCTCTCTCTCTCTCTCTCTCTCTGAACTATTATTATATAACTATTATTATAATCTTACACTTAGAATCCTTCTCCTACTCATCTTCATCTACTACTACTACTACTACTACTACTACTACTACTACTACTACTACTCTCTTTCCTTCCTCCAAGTTATTACACATTCTTCCCATAGCCTTCATGTTCCCCATTATTCACTGGTGCATCTACTCCCCCCCTCCCCAAGCTTTCTCCCCACTATAACCCCTAGTGCTCCCCTCTCCTCTCCCCCTCTACCCCCTCAGATCCACCCCCTCTTCCCCCACACGGCCTAAACACACTGCCTGGGGGTCTCATTTAAGACAATATACAAGGGACCTTCATGTGGTATTCATGATATGCAAAACCATTTCCTCCGTCGGCGTTATTAGGAATGCCAGCACTCCTCATGCCCTACACGCCGCCTACGAGTAATTGCCCCCCGCTCGTATTCACAGGGGCGCCCACACAATAACATTTATGCCGGAATCGTATCCCTTCTCTCAGCGTGCGGCCGTCCGGGGAGAGGGGCCCGTGTCGGCCTCTCAGCTCGCGGCCACTTGGAACCCTCCTACTGAGAGAGCGAGAATTCTGATTACTTCTTAAGAGTCCCAAGAGCGACCGACCCACGCCCCGCCTGGGAGTATGGAAATGCAGTGATGTACGTGTGTTTGTGTGCTGGTAGGTAGATAGAGGTCCGGGTAAGGCTGGTGTTAAGGTGGTGTTGTAGTGTGGTATGGGTGGGTGGGAGGCTTTGAGGAGCCATGAGGGATAGAACGAGTGGAGGGTAAGGAGGTGAGTGAATGTACAGGTGGAGGAAGGAAACGTGGTGAAGGATGGCTTAAGAAAGAAGTGAAGAAGGGATGACTGCTCCGGGTGAGGGAGTGACACGGCGGACAAAAAGTGACGGCGGGGATTACATCGCGAGGGCGGAGATTACATCAGTTACGGGGATCACGCCGACCTAAAGCCAGGCTCCGCGGAGACAAGCGGGATGTAAAAAATGGGTAACAAAAAGGTAGATATGAGGGAGAAGGCGTCGTGAAAAGGTTGGTGAGAGGTGAAATGGAAACATTCAGACTCGATGGCAAAAAGTGGTTTGTAAAGGCAGAGACAAGCCGGCTAAGAATGGACAAAGAGGGAGTCGGCGGCGAGCGAGAGGCGGTCACTCACGGGCAACAAAGAGGGAACCAAGGTGACTTACTTGTGGTCTCTGAGGTGGTCCTGGCGACGGAAGGCCTTGCCGCACACGTCGCAGGGGAACGGCCGCTCGTCCGTGTGCGTCCTCTCGTGTATGAGCAAGTTGTAGCT
>NC_087164.1:13369922-13372422 GCF_035594125.1 Scylla paramamosain
TGTGGGCCGGCCTGCCGACGTGGTGCGTGAGGTGACAAGGGAGGCAGGGATTAGCTGCGGCCGTGTCCTGTGAGAGAGAGAGAGAGAGAGAGAGAGAGAGAGAGAGAGAGAGAGAGAGAGAGAGAGAGAGAGAGAGAGAGAGAGAGAGAGAGAGAACCAGCATACTTATGTCACTTAACCACCCTGATCTTTGGTTATGAGCGCCCGCACCAACCACAACTACTACTACTACTACTACTACTACTACTACTACTTCTCACTACTAACACTACTACTACTAACACTTCCTCCACTAGAGACTGATAAAGATAACGTACTCTAGCAGAGGATCCTGAGAATAATCTGAGAAGTAAAAGGATATTTTTTTTTTTTTACGTACGAATATTAGACAAGACAGGAGCGAGTGACTGACTGGGTATAACAAAGACAACACTACGCCATCTATTGCTAAGATCGCACATTACAAGGCTCCATATATTCCAACACTTCACTGTCTTATCTACACTACATGTAACAGTCTCTAGTGGACGCTACTGGTGTTTCCAAGGGTGTCTTCAAAAAATCATTTGAATATAACTATAAAAATAATAATAATAATAATAATAATAATAATAATAATAATAATAATAATAATAATAATAATAATAATCTGCGGGTTTTGGAAATAGACCTAACTTAAGATCACGATATTTTTAAGAACACGAGTCTAGGAGGAAGTTAAAGGACGAAGAAACTGACAGAAAATAAGAGAACAAAATTATGAAAATGGTATGTCAGGACAGCATCTTACAGAATACAAGCTAAAACTCCACACGTATGAACCCAGTAAGAGAGCAAAGCAACACGCAAAGAACCACACAGAGAACCGGCTGGGGAGCAGAAGCAAGACAGGAACCCGCACCAGTGACACACGGGGCCTGGCCAACAGCAACAGCAACAGCAACAGCAACAGCAACAACAGCAGAAGGAGGAGGAAGAGGAGGAGGAGGAGGAGAAGGAGGAGCAACAGCAGCAGTGGCCATAAAGTTTAACAGCAAGAAATCTGGTGATGATATCAAGGCCAGTTCTTCCTCGCACGCTGCCAGACTCCAGATTGTCCAACCGGTGTATCTTCCCCTAGTTAATGCTAATGAAGTGCTCGTGCCCCGCTGATGGGGACTGCCGCACCTGTTCCCGCCGCCTTTACTGCGTGTCTGGATTGATAACGGAAGCAGGTGAACGTGTGGGTGGCGCGGCGTGGAGAAGTAGTGACCCAATGGAGGCGTCGCTGGGGAGTGGCACGCGTCATTATGTTCACAGGGCCTGGCGGTGGTGGCGGCGGCGGTGGTGGTGGTGGTAGTAGTGATGATGGTGGTGGTGGTCATGTATCCTGCCTGTGACTCCGGCCTCGGTTTCCTCATCGTGTTGTTATTATTATTAGCCATAGTGTAGTGGTTGTAAAGTGGTAGTGGTTATAGTAGTAGTAGTAGTAGTAGTAGTAGTAGTAGTAGTAGTAGTAGTAGTAGTAGTAGTAGTAGTAGTAGTAGTAGTAGTAGTAGCAGCAGCAGCAGCAACAGCAGTAATATTCAGGGTGCTATTTACTATATACTCGTACAACAACCCTCTGTCCTCTCCACTGCATTCATAACACCTTCCTATCATTCCCCACACACGAGCACACAAACACCCCTCCAATCATCACCCATTCTAACGATAGCCATCTTTCCCTTACCCAACAGCACTGCAGTGACTTCCTTTCCTCTAACCAGTCCACGTCCCTCTGCAGAGTATTGCGTCACAGAAGCTCGTAGTGGGTGGCCCTAGCCGTCCCTTCCCCAGAACCTCCCGTAACCTGAGGAAGAGGACCCCGGTGTATTGGAGGTTTTCTCTCTCTCTCTCTCTCTCAGGTTCGTATTCTGAGACGCCCTTGCCATCTCATCACGACTGTTTTCAAAGGCCACAGATATGAACAGCCGGGTTCTCATTGGTATTTCTCCTGTTGATAATACGGAAATGTTGTTGATTTGTCATTAGAACCGAAAAAAAGGGAAAAAAATAAAGAAAAACCGTGTAACTACAACTAGAGGCTTCTGAGAGTAGTGGAGGTGAGGCCAGAAATGTTTCAGAATGCAGTCCTTTGCGATGGGGACTTGTGTAACTAAGCAGGTGGCGTTGACGAGGTGCTGGCAACAAAGGAAGCATGTACTCTCGATAGCCGCTGATATCCCTGGAGGTCCCTTCGAGTCTCAACATAACACCGGTGAACAATTAAAGGATTCAACAGAGCATAGGAACTGTTTTTGTGCTCCTGGCTGCTGCTACCACTACCACCACCACCACCACCACCACCACCACCACCGCCGCCGCCGCCGCCGCGACTACTACCACCATCACCAGTAAAGGAAGAGAAGAAGAAGAAGAAGAAGAAGAAGAAGAAGAAAAAAAGAAGAAAAAGGAGGAGGAGGAGGAGGAAGAGGAGGAGGAACAAGAAGCAAGCAAGCAAGCAAGAACGAAAGCAAGA
>NC_087164.1:13374922-13384922 GCF_035594125.1 Scylla paramamosain
CTCTCTCTCTCTCTCTCTCTCTCTCTCTCTCTCTCTCCCTCCTCCTACCTGCCTTCATTTTTACAGCGGCTGGAATTAAGGTCCATTTGGGAACTTTACTACTAGATGAAATGATAGTATTACGTAGAGAGAGAGAGAGAGAGAGAGAGAGAGAGAGAGAGAGAGAGAGAGAGAGAGAGAGAGAGAGAGAGAGAGAGATACCTTGCCGATATCGCCACGCCAAATGACAACCAGACAATTTCTCGACCGTCCTTCCGACCGAGCGACCATCCATGAGTCTGACCATCCATCCCGACTATCATTCAATCATCTACTCAACCATCCACTCAACCATCCAAGCCCCCAACTGACCAACCGTCCACTTAACCATCCATCCAACCATCCAATCCGACAAACCAACCTTCCACCACGCCTAATCTTAAACCAGAATTATACTAAGAATATTTCCTCGCTCGCACAAAAAACCTTCCTTGAGCAACCATAACTAACAATGATAAGGAGATCGAGCACATAACCCCGTCTCCTCATCTCCTAGTTTGCACAATTTAAACCAGAGCAGCGAGAAAGTCGAGAAAATAAATGTTTTGCATCACTTTCACTGTGTCCTGCGTCCTTTCTCGACCCCGAATAAGTCTCTGACACTTGCAATTAATTCTTAGCAGGTCACTTTCGAGACTGAGGGATGGCAATGTGTGGAGTGCTGCGTGATTTCTGCTATGCGCTAGTTCTTATGCCTTTTGTTAAGTTCTCGTTTATTTACTTTTTTATTTTCACTTTTTTTATGAATACCTGTCCGATTGTCTATTTTTTTTTTCTCTTTCTCTCTTCTTCGCTTTGTCTACTAGTTTGTAAGTTAAGGTTTCTTCGGTTTATACTTTCATTTTTCTCCTCGTTCATGCTTCAGTTATTTTCTTATTCTCTCTTTCTTCTGCTGTCATTACTATCCCTTCTCGGCGCTTAAACTTTCATTGTCCTTCTCCTTGCTCTTCTTTTTTCTTTTTTTCAGTATCCTTCTTTGCTTCTTCCTATTTTAACATTACTACTTCTCCTACTTCATTACGCATTTTCCCAACAACTAATCTTCAGTACAAAACGGAAACACACACACACACACACACACACACACACACACACACACACACACACACACACACACAGCACATGAGACACGTCTTCCAGCACCCTCCCACGCAGACACGCCCGAGTAACACCCGTTCACACATACTCGAATCCTATCTGTCTTCCGCCCGTGCCGCAACCCTACCACCACCGCCGCAGCCGCCGCCGCCGCCCACGGGTGGAGGCGTGTAACACGGATGTTATTCTCCAATCACGACTCGATCATTAACGTCTGGGACTTAACTTAAAAATCTAGCCCAGAGCGAGAGAGAGAGAGAGAGAGAGAGAGAGAGAGAGAGAGAGAGAGAGAGAGTACAGTAAGGCTTCATCATATTAACAGTGAACAGTGATGATGGTGGTGATGGTGATGATAATAATGATAATAAGAGGAACACTATCAAGAACAAGAAGAAAATGACGAACAACAACAACAACAACAACAACAACAACAACAACAAAGCAATAAAAAAAATAGAACATAATTATACTCGCCAGCATTGAACATTCATTATGCAGAACACACACACACACACACACACACACACACACACACACACACACACGTAACAAACATTCCAAACAAAACACATACTTATCACACACATACGCCTAAAAGAAATAATAATAATAATAATAATAATAATAATAATAATAATAATAATAATAATAATAATAATGATAATAATAATAATACATTACGTGGTGATGCAATGATAAGGAACCAGTACTAACAACAGTAGTAATAACGTAGCAGGTACTAGTAATATGCCGCTACAAATACTTGAAGTCGCTAAAGTGAAGTAACAGAAGTGAAGTTGTGAGCAATAACAACTGAGAGAGTTAAAAGTGTGTGTGTGTGTGTGTGTGTGTGTGTGTGTGTGTGTGTGTGTGTGTGTGTGTGTGTGTGTGTGTGTGTGTGTGTGTGTGTGTGTGTGCGTGCTGGGGGAAGGGGGTGATTAATATATCGAAAAAATAACGAAAAGAAATAGAAAAGAATAAATTATGTTACCTTTGGCGTTATGAGAAGAAACAGAAGCAGAAGAACAAGAACAAGAACAAGAACAAGACAATACAGATGAAGAATAAAAACAAAAAACAAAAGTAAAAATTTACAAAACATCCAGAGAGAGAGAGAGAGAGAGAGAGAGAGAGAGAGAGAGAGAGAGAGAGAGAGAGAGAGAGAGAGAGATGCACGTAGCCCACCTGTTCCTCTGGAGTGCCGTGCCAAACAGGTATAAATAACAGCGGTTCAAATTGAGTCTGCCAAAGTCACAATGAAATATGAACCACTTATTTCCTGCCGCCGCCGAAGTGACTGTCATACGAGAGAGAGAGAGAGAGAGAGAGAGAGAGAGAGAGAGAGAGAGAGAGAGAGAGAGAGAGAGAGAGAGAGAGAGAATAATCGATAATCCATCTCCAAAAATTAGTGGCCTTCAGGAAAACAACGCAGTCCCAGAGGAGGAGGAGGAGGAGGAGGAGGAGGAGGAGGAGGAGGAGGAGGAGGAGGAGGAGGAGGAGGAGGAGGAGGAGGAGGAGTATACAAAAAAGAAGGTAAAAGGGGAAATCAGCAAAAAAAAAAAATAAAATAGAATAAAATAAAGGAAAGAAAAAGAAAGAAAAGAAGGAAGGGAGGAAGGGAGGAAGGAAAATAAGAAAATACATAAGTAACCATATCAAGAGGAAGAGGAGGAGGAGAAGGAGGAGGAGAAGCAGAAGCAGTGAATTCAGTTCCGCCCTTTTACTTTCATCTTCTTCGTTTTACTTCAATTACCATTATTAAGTATCCTGTTCCTCATGATAATCCTACTTTTTATAACAGAACACAAGATCACCTTATTAATTTCACCCTCCTTGCGGTCAGGTTTTTTTTTTTACTTCCGTATTTTCATCGTTTCATAGTTTCCCGACGTCCCTTTAGTAACCTCAACTTTTTTTTTTTACGCCCAACATTATATATTCCCATATTTAGTTTTTTTTTTTTTTATATATACGTTTTTACCACACCATTTCTACTCACTCTGATCATGAAACGTATCCCGTCCAGTCCACTAATGCAAGAGTTAACCAGTTACATCGCTCTTTCACCCCCTCACTGGTAAACTCATGATAAACTTTTTAGTAGTATCATAAAGAGCGCTATTTTCTTCTTTTTTTTCTTTTAACTTTTGTGTCCCTGGCTAGAATCTTTATCATTTAAAAAGTAATAATATAAAAAAGGAGAGAGAGCGACAGCAGAGAGAGAGAGAGAGAGAGAGAGAGAGAGAGAGAGAGAGAGAGAGAGAGAGAGAGAGAGAGAGAGAGAGAGAGAGACAGTGCAATAACAGACACACAAACCGTCAGACAAATAACAGTAGCTAAAATTACTTGCAATCTACAGCAATATCAGTTACTCTTAATGTCAACAAGTGAATACAAACAAGACTAAGATAAGGCTCTCTCTCTCTCTCTCTCTCTCTCTCTCTCTCTCTCTCTCTCTCTCTCTCTCTCTCTCTCTCTCTCTCTCTCTCTCTGCGTGTCTCCTGCCAAGCCAAATTACACACGAGGCAGTCCAAGTGAGAGAGTTGCGTGCAGATATTGCGTGCGTGGACGAGTGCCGGGCCGGAGGGGATCAACTTTGGGTGTGGGCGAGGAGGAGGAGGAGGAGGAGGAGGAGGACGAAGAGGAGGAGGAGGAGGACAAGAAGGGTATGTGGTTAGGCCCCCGGCAATGAGGAACCTTATGAGTCTCTCTCTCTCTCTCTCTCTCTCTCTCTCTCTCTCTCTCTCTCTCTCTCTCTCTCTCTCTCTCTCTCTCTCTCTCTCTCTCTCTCTCTCTCTCTCTCTGTGTGTGTGTGTGTGTGTGTGTATGTGTGTGTGAGAGAGAGCATCTGTGAACGTTCTCTCTCTCTCTCTCTCTCTCTCTCTCTCTCTCTCTCTCTCTCTCTCTCTCTCTATCAGACGCGGAGATTTAATGAGACCTGACGAGAGAGAGAGAGAGAGAGAGAGAGAGAGAGAGAGAGAGAGAGAGAGAGAGAGAGAGAGAGAGAGACTTATTCACCCCTCCCCCAACCACACACACACACACACACACACACACACACACACACACACACTAAACTTTAATAAACTGATAACACTCAATTTAGTTGCAGGATTCATATTACCTTCTATTTTTTCTTCTTCTTCCTTGCCTCTAATTATTACCATGACCACTACCACCTCCACCAAGACCACCAAGACCACCACCACCACAATATACAACACACACACGCACACACACACAAAAGAAAAAGTCAAAGCCAATAAGTTTGCAATAAATTTATACTGAGTCTGAACATTCCTAAATAAACTTGTAATACTGACAGGGTGTGTTCATGCCTCCTGAACACAGATTGGATGTATGCTATTATAAAAGAGAAGGACAGTAAAGAAGAGAAGGGAAGGACAGAAAGGACGGGAAGATGGTAGAAAGGAAAAAAAAAAAGGATTAAAAAGGAATAAAAAAAGGTAGATAGATAAGAAGATTGACAGAAACAGATAGAAAGATACAAAGAACGAAAGAAATAAAAAGAAAGGAGATACAAACAGAATAAGAAAAATATACATATCTGCTCGAATTCTTGCATATCTTAACCATGACTTCTGAACATCAACTGACTGTCTGATATTTTGACTCCCTAACTGTGACCATATGACGCAAGAAAGGAAAAAATAAATAAATAAATAAACATTACAGTAGACTCATAGACAATAGATGAGCAACATACCACATTCACCTCCACTGTTGCGTTATCCCTTTGACTGCGATACGAAACAATTAACAGCACGCAAAGTAATGCATGAAATCTTTTATTAGCATCCACAAGAAAGAAGAAAATAAATAAAGAATAGATTTTGCAATTTCTACCCAGTTTATGGTTTAGAGGTAGCTGCAGAACAAGTCAAAATCTCTCAGAGTGATTAGTAATTAAGGAAAGATGTACCAAATAAAAGTTAAACGATTAACTTCTCTGCTTTACTGACAATCCTGAAAAACCTGACATCACATAGATTCTTGTACGTACCATATTCCTTCGTCTTGCCTTTCACATCCAACAGGCGCTAGAATGGGTAAAGCTTCCATGAAATATTTACTAAACATCTCCGTGTGCGTTGAAAGAAGACTTAACAAGGAACAAAGCGTAAGGACTTTGAAGATAAGAGATGACATTGATACACAGCAAAAGTACATACGACAAGTTTACCAATTTTTTTCCATGACTGAACGTTCCCCCCAGACTGCAGTGTTAGGTAACGGCATTGCAGTACCGAGTTGTAATGCGTGCGGTGAGTTAGAGTCAAATGTGTTTGGTGACAACGAATGAATAAATGATTAGTGTGTACAGTAATCGCAATGCTAAGATTATCACACACACACACACACACACACACACACACACACACACACTTCAGCACCAGCAGCAGCAGCAGCAGGTGTCAGGAAGCACCGGTTTCTGCCACAAGGTGAGAATACGCTCAGATTTCTTTACTTCCCAGTTACTTTTCCTCCTGTTCCTTCTCCTCATTAACGTCTTCCTGTATCACTTTAAATTTCACAGCAATCTAATAAAAAAAATGCATACGTTTCAGAGATTTTAACATCCACTCGTAACACTACCACCATTATTCTGTGTGTGTGTGTGTGTGTGTGTGTGTGTGTGTGTGTGTGTGTTGAGTATTGGCGGCCTGTATTCACACTACACTGCGAAAACGGTCCATTACCCATACCATGCCCTCCCCCTCTCTCTCTCTCTCTCTCTCTCTCTCTCTCTCTCTCTCTCTCTCTCTCTCTCTCTCTCTCTCTCTCTCTCTCTCTCACGGCTATTCTTCATAAATGGAAAGTAACAGTACCCAACAGCCAGAGAGAGAGAGAGAGAGAGAGAGAGAGAGAGAGAGAGAGAGAGAGAGAGAGAGAGAGAGAGAGAGAGAGAGAGAGAGAGAGAGAGAGAGAGAGAGAGAGAGAGAGAGAGAGAGAGAATCAAACGCAAAGCAAGCTAAAGAGAAAAAAGTAAGGAACACCAAAGGAAAAGAAATATAGGAGAGAGAGAGAGAGAGAGAGAGAGAGAGAGAGAGAGAGAGAGAGAGAGAGAGAGAGAAGGGATGAGCCTGGAGGAAGGGAGAGCGGCAGAGAGAGGGAGAGGGAGAGGGAGAGAGAGGGGGGAGGCAGAGGAAGAGAGTACGTCTAGAAACTAATGATTACGTAATTTTATCAGTCACATATCTAAGACGGTCTGTATTTACGCACATAAGGTACAGACCCCACCCTTGCCTGCCCTACCCGTGTGTGTGTGTGTGTGTGTGTGTGTGTGTGTGTGTGTGTCTAGCCA
This sequence comes from Scylla paramamosain, assembly GCF_035594125.1. Taxonomy (NCBI): domain Eukaryota; kingdom Metazoa; phylum Arthropoda; class Malacostraca; order Decapoda; family Portunidae; genus Scylla; species Scylla paramamosain. The sequence goes on from NC_087164.1 coordinate 13,381,386, forward strand.
TGAAGTCAACATGTGTGCGGCCTTGAGATCCTTTGGTCACATGCTGTCAAGTCTTTCAGTGGGCATGTCTGGAGGTTAGTGGACGAAGGTTAATGAAGGGAAGGAGTGTGGGTGAGGATGCAGAAGGTGAAGGAATGGAAATACAGAGGAAAAATGCGACAAGGAAGGGAAATTTGCTGAGTACTTGTGACGGAAACAAAGGCAAAAACGAGTGAAGGACTAACTGAACATTAGTGTAGGAAAGGAAAGAAAGGTGGTGATGAGAGAAGGATGGAAGGGCGGAAGGGGAGTAAAAATCAAGTGAAGGAATGAAAGATGACAGAAAGAAGGGAGCGGAAGGAAAGTGAGTACAGATGACTGAAGGAGGAAAGATTAGATGAGTGAAGGTGAGTGAAAGTGAAGGAAGGAAGGTGAAAGAGGGAGAGAAGGGACATAGCAATGCCCTCCATAATATACCGTTACAGTTTAATCATAATCTTCCTTTCTTTTTCTCTCTCCTTCTTTCCTCCCTCCTTTCCTTCCTTTCCTTCCCTTCCCACTCCCGCAAAGAAAGAAAATAAGGAACAAAACTGTGAATATGAGTTAAATTTATTATCTCTTTTTTTCTTCCACAAACTGTAAGCCATTCATCATTCATCTCTAACCAAATTCGCTTGAATTGCTCATGAATATTAACCGAAGACACACGAGAAGAGGTGGAAAGTTTGTATTACCAATGATGTGAGTATAATAGTAGCAGTACCATCATCATCACCATCATCATCATCATCATCATCATCATCACTACAGGACAAGGAATTTCCATCAATACAAGTAACCACTGACACACTGACACTCACTATTTAATGTGGAAAGACGTCATTTGTGATACCAACACCACAGTCATCACCACTACTATCGTATCCATCACCACCACCATCACTGTCATCACCATCATCACCACCACAACAAACGCTCTCTCTCTTTTCTCTGATCTGAAGGACAAAAAGCTTAAGAAACACCTCCCACAGAGAGAGAGAGAGAGAGAGAGAGAGAGAGAGAGAGAGAGAGAGAGAGAGAGAGAGAGAGAGCAGCGTCATGCCTCTGTGGCCAGATTTACCGACTCATTACTGGGAGTGGGAGAGAGAGAGAGAGAGGGACAGGAGGAAGAGGGAAGGAGAGGAGGGAGAGAGAAATCCTTGAGGAGGTGAAGAGGGGAGCGACGCAGCAGGAGAGATGAAAGGAGGGAGGGAGGGAGTATGAGAAGGATGGGGGAAGCATGGAGGAGGGGGAAGGAGGGAGAGGAGACGGAGGGAAGGGAGAAAGGAAGAAAAAGGGGAAGTGGAAAAGTGGGGCGCTGCAGGGGAGGAAGAGAGAGAGAGAGAGAGAGAGAGAGAGAGAGAGAGAGAGAGAGAGAGAGAGAGAGAGAGAGAGAGAATTAACGTATTAACTTCCTCCCACATAATAATTCTTTGAAAATTTCTATCTAAATGTGCAGCGTCTTTCTTTCTATCAACACAACATCCTACACATGAGTAATCTGGAAAATGATAACTAAATGCACACTGAACAAGCAACAACTGCACTACTGAGAGCGAGAATAAAGTATAAAGTAAACAAAATACAAGAAGAGGAGCGGGGCGTTGCCAAGAATGGAAATTTGATTCTTTAACATTTCGTCATCTCATTTCCACTAGACTTAATAAACTCCAATATAGAAGATACAGAGCTTTTCAAGGGCGTTTTCATGATCGTAGTAGTAGTTAAACAATTACTCTGCATCATCAGTGGAAACAAGCACCCATGAGAACCTGAATAATCGTATCTGTAGCCTTAGAAAACAGTCTTGGTGAGGGAAAGTGTTTACAGAGATGAAATTTCCACATCGCACAATGTAGCATGGGACAGTCGCGGGTTCAGTACCTCTCAGTGAGCAGGACGACGGTGATTTCTTGTCCAGCAGCGCCCACACTCCGAAACTCCTTGCGCTCCTTTAAGAACTATTTTCAAATCCCCAGACACTGTTCTTTGGGGTTCTCTTAAGTATTCTTGCCATTATCAAAGCAGATTAATTGTTAAACTATCCTTAGAATCACGAAAAACATCCCTACAGACTCCAGTGACTTCCAGTACAGCCGGTTTAGAGTCGAGATGCGATGCTGAACCGACTGGGAATCTAGTCCTCTTAAATTTTTATGCCGCAACTCACCGCCGTCGCCGGAGTTATTGGGACCGAACCGTTTGAGAATACAGTCCTCTTAGGTCCATATTCTGAAACACTTCTGTCCGCACCTACACTATTTTGAAAAGACTCCAGTTGAGGTTACACATGTTTTTTAAAGGTGTTTATATGGTTCTAGTGACAAATTAATAAGACCTCTAAGTAAATTATTAACAATACAAACACTCGTGAGAACCCGGCTAATCAACTCCGTGGCCTTTGCAAATAGTTGTGGTGAGAGAGCAAAACGTTTCTGAATACGGGCCTTACTAAGACTGAGGCCACGACGCACCGCCCCTCCGCCCGCCCAGCTCCTGATACCAGAATTGATGGTTGCGCCGCCCCGCTAAGAGGAAGTGCCCCACGAGGTCTGCCCCTCGCCAGGCGCCCGGCAGCGGGGAGGCGCCGCGGGGTCCGGAGGGAACAGAGGCCAGCAGGAGAAAAATGGAAGTTACTCGTACAAATAAAGGTCATGTGTTTGATGTAGAAACGAAATGTGTTTTGGAAATAATTGCGTTAGAGATAAAACAGTTGAGATACAAGAAAGAAAAATGAGAAAAATGGAACTTACTCGTACAAATAAAGGACACGAGTTCAATGTAGAAACGAAAAGAGCTCTTGCAAATAACTGCATTAGAGAGAAAAGCAACTTGAGACGCACGGTGGGATATTCAGAACTTGAAGAACGTGACTTACAGAGAGAGAAAAAAAATAATAATTTAAGAGAAACAAAAAGGAATTACTGAGGAAAAGAAATTTATGATGATAACGTAAAAAAAATAACAAATAAGGCTGATGATTATGACATAACATAAAAAAGAGAATATAAAGAACATCGGTTAGATATGTTAAAAAAAATACATAAGGTTTAGAGAGAGAGAGAGAGAGAGAGAGAGAGAGAGAGAGAGAGAGAGAGAGAGAGAGAGAGAGAGAAAGAGAGAGAGAGACGGCAGGCAGAGAATAATAGTTGTAAGCCAGATGGTAAAGATAGCGGCGTCATCACCTACTGAGAGGAGGAGGAGGAGGAGGAGGAGGAGGAGGAGGAGGAGGAGGAGGAGGAGGAGGAGGAGGAAGGAGGAGGAGGAGGAGAGGGGGGCGAGAAGGAAGGGAGGGAAAGAATGAAAGCGGGAGGCTACAAGACCAGAAGAAAGAAGGAAGGAAAAGAAGAAGGAAAGAAGGAAGGAAGATAGGAAGGAAAGAAAGGTATAGAGAAATACGGAAAAAGATGGAGAGAAAAGAAGACTGACGAAGGAAAGACGGGTCGAACAAAATAAAGAGAATGCACTTGAAGAAGAAGAAGAAGAAGAAGAAGAAGAAGAAGAAGAAGAAGAAGAAGA
>NC_087164.1:13394922-13409922 GCF_035594125.1 Scylla paramamosain
TGATTTCTTAGCAATAGTTTATCACCATTAGTCATTAAATGCTTACAAAGAAGAACGAGACTAATGAATAGAAGAAGGAGTGAGAATAAATGCTGGTGACAGTGATGATGATGATAATAAAACTAACAGAAGAAGAAGAAAAAAAGAGAAAGACAAGGAGGAGGAGGAGGAGGAGGAGGAGGAGGAGGAGGAGGAGAACATCATCATCATCATCATCATCAAATAGTGACAATAACAAACCAAACTACCTGTATGATATTAAAACATCTGCCCCCGCCTTCTCTCTCTCTCTCTCTCTCTCTCTCTCTCTCTCTCTCTCTCTCTCTCTCTCTCTCTCTCTCTCTCTCTCTCGTCCATCATCACCACCACTACAATTTGATAACTATGAAGGTGTTAATAGAGGGAATATGCTGTAATTATCCTCTTCCCATCCCCATTCTCCTCCCTTCCCTTCCATAAGAAGAGGCGAAAGGGAAACAATAAGAGATAGAAGAAATATGTGGAGAGGAGGTTAGCAGGTGAAGGAAGGAAAAATTTCTCTCTCTCTCTCTCTCTCTCTCTCTCTCTCTCTCTCTCTCTCTCTCTCTCTCTCTCTCTCTCTCTCTCTCTCTCTCTCTCTCTAATTCAATCCACAATCTTGTTTCCTTTCAATCTTCATTTCGTTTTTCCTCCTCTTCTTCCTCCTCCTTCTTCTTCTCGTATTGGTGGCAGTGATGGTAGTAGTAGTAGTAGTAGTAGTAGTAGTAGTAGTAGTAGTATTAGTAGTAGTAGTAGTAGTAGTAGTAGTAGTAGTAGTAGTTGTTGTGGTAGTAGTAGTAGTAGCAGTAATAAATGTAGTAAATTCCAAATCCTTCGTTCTTTCATCATGTCACCAAATAATACAAATTCACACCATACCTACGCACGCACACACGTACGTACACACACCCACCCACACACACACACACACACACACACACTAACAAACACCAAACACCAGCACTCCTCTTAATCTGAATGTGAAAGACTACATAATTAGTTATCCTCCTCCTCCTCCTCCTCCTCCTCCTCCTCCTCCTCCTCCCGCTGCTGCTGGCTGCTGCTGCTGCTACTCCTACTCGTCTTCTCCAGGCAGATCTCAGATAGCCGAGCTGGAGAACCGCTTCCCACCATCACTACCACCACCACCACCACCACCACCACCACTACCACTACCACCACATCCTTTGATAGCGTCCCACAGGTTTCTTGTCAACCTTAGTTTATAGACAAGCGCTACCTGCCTACTTACTTAGCTACATTATTTGCCCACTGTATCCTCCTCACTGTACTATTCTGACACTGTCTCTTCGCGTCTTTCCTCTCCTTACTCTCACTTACTGATTTGACTATTCGTTCAGTGGGCTTGTATGTGAGACAACCTTCCATATTTTGTTCATTGTAGTACCTCACTGAATATTGTAGCGTTTTGTTCGCTGAGTGCTGTTTGCTGTATCTTTCTAAATGCTACTTTTTTTTTTTTCTTCTTATTGTACTGATGTCTCTCTTAAAGTTTTCCAGCTCCGTATTTTTTTTTTTTTCTAGATTCTCTTTGTACCTTACTTTTTCCTAATTCGTCTTTTTGTTTCCTACTTTTCCTTATTTTGTCTTTGTATATTCTACTTATCCGTAGTCTCGCTTTTTAATACCCTGTACTTTCCCTAGCTCCTCCTTTTTTGTACCGTACATTTTCCCTGTTTTCTCTTTTAGTACTGTATTTTTTCTTCTAGTTCCTCTTTTGCACCCTATCTTTCTCTAGCTCCTCTTTTTGTACCCGATTCTCTCTAGTTCCCTCCTTTCCTCACCCTCGCTCTCTTCGTCCTAGTTCCGATATAAGGTCCTACTCCTCGTCGCTGTCTTTCTGCGTCAAGTACTAGTCTTGTTCAGTTATTTTTATATATCATCATCTTCGTCTTTGTCTCCAACTAAATCTGTCTCCTCGTCCTCTATCCCTATTAGCTTGAAGTTAAACAAAACCAGATTTCAAATGGAGAGGGGCAAAAGCAAGGCTGGAGTGGAACAATATTAGCATTGATGTGTTAAATGCACAAACATAAAATAGTTTCAAGAAGTGGGTTAGATAAACTGGTACATGCCTCGTTTTTCAGTGCCCGGGCGTTGTCCTGTGTAGATTAACTGGCCTTTTGCAGTCTGTTTATCAGTGTATTCGTTCTATGTTCTCACTGTTGCGGAACCCGTCGGTCGCTGTGCACTGCACCACTGCACTTCTGCCCAGCACCTCCACTACATTCATTCAAAAGGCTCTAGTTGAAGTTAACAGGTTTCTAGGGAGATCTTTAGAATTCTACTGACAGATTACATACAAGTTTTCCACATTACCAACACGAGAAACACTGTTAAGAATCGGGTTAATCATCTCTGTAGCCTTTAAAAATAGTCGTAATGAGAGAACAATGTGTTTCTGAATACGAGCCAATAACTGTGTGTGTGTGTGTGTGTGTGTGTGTGTGTGTGTGTGTGTGTGTGTGTGTGTGTGTCGGAGCTGGAATCACTTTAGGCAGTGCCGCTGCTACTCTGGCATTAGCTGGCTGCTTGGTACGTTTCATTATTGTAGATTAAGCTTGATATGATAGCTCGCGACGCGCAACCACACCGTGAAGCGTTACAAGGGGAAGGAAAGCGACACACAAATTGCAGGGTGGGAGCGTAAAAGCTGGTATCACTTGTACTGGATGCAGGAGCCGCTGTGGCGTGGCAGGTGGTGAGGGAAGTAAGGATGGCCCCTCTGCACGGATAATCAGACACCTTCTTAAGCAGGTTTCTCCGAAGAGCATGCGAAGAAGAGAGAAAAAAAAATATGAGGAATTATATAGAGAGAAGAAGAGTTGATTGGAAATAACTCCGACTCAAGATAATCAAGATAATGTAGCCAGAATTCCTCCTGACCCTACGTAGAGGAGTTTGTCATAATAAAAAGTACCTGTTTTTGTTTCTTTCTTATTGAGTTGCGGAGGCGAAGTATCCAGACCATACGGCGCTAGCGTAAGGAAAAATATACGTTGGTTATCTCCTTATTCTCTATCTATCGAGTTGAATTCTGGCCTGTATTCAGAAACTTTGCTCTCTCGCCACGACTATTTTTCAAAGGACACAGAGATTGACTAGTCGGGTTCTCAAGTGTCTCGTATAAATATTGAATAATTCTTGTTAATCTGTCACTGAAACCATAAAAGCACCCTCAAAATCACGCGTCACTTCAACTAGACCTTTTTGAGAGTAGTGGATTTGCTTAAGTGTTTTAGAATATGGTCCTCAGTGGGATGGGATCAAGTAGTCACTAGGGACGACAACACGGGACAGTTCGTGTGCCTCGCCTCGCCTAGCCCTGCCAGTCCTTTATTCAGCTTAGCACTCCTTTAATAAGACAGGAGTGTATGGCAGTTATCTATGAAAATATGATTGAATTTAACCCACTAGTCACTCATTCAGGCAGCAAATCATGCAACCACTCACTCAGCCAGTTAGCCGTCAAGTCACTCATTCATTCAGCCAAATAATCACTCATCCACTTTGCCATCCAGAATCTCAACCAGTCAAACATTTACCCATTTAGTCATCCAACCAACCAGCCGTTTCATTTACAAGCCAGTCAGTCAAACACACACGCATTTAGCTACCTGGCCAACCAAACATTCATCCATTCAGACAGTCAGTCAGACACCCACCCATTTAGTCACACAGCAAACCAGACAAACAGTCAAACACGTACCCCATTTAGTCATTCATTCATCCAGCCAGACAGTCATTCACCGATTCAGCCAGTCAGACAGTCAGCAAGTTCTCCTCATCACTAACGGCGCTACTAAGTCACAATATCTGACATCAAGCACACCACACCACACCACCACCACTACACCACTACACCACCATCACCACCGCTACACCACCACCCCACCTTTAATGTACAGCCCATGACGCGTCTCATAAAGTACTGCATGTTATTAATGTTGGTAGTCTCTCTCTCTCTCTCTCTCTCTCTCTCTCTCTCTCTCTCTCTCTCTCTCTCTCTCTCTCTCTCTCTCTCTCTCTAGCAAAGCTGTTCCTCTCAGTTTTTTTTTCTTACTTCTAATCCACTTTCTCCTCCTCCTCTTTCTCTCTTCAATTATTTCCTCTTCTTTCCTCCCCCTTTACTTATTCCTGTACCTCCTTTTATAACAATTTTTATCTTCTTTCACGCTACGTTTCACCTTAAGTATCTTCTGACAATGACAGAGAGAGAGAGAGAGAGAGAGAGAGAGAGAGAGAGAGAGAGAGAGAGAGAGAGAGAGAGAGAGACCGTACTCGTCTTCCGTCTGACCTCCATGTTATCTTTGTTTTTTTTTTTATTATAGTTATTTATGATCTCCTCTTCTTTCTCTCCTCCTCCTCCTCCTCGTTCATCCTTCTTACCCATCCTCTCTAGCTTCCACCTTCACCTCTTCACTTCCTCCTCCTCCTCCTCCTCCTCCTCCTCCTTCCCAACAAAGTATACAATTAATTACTTAGGGTCAAGGTCACTGCGAGGTCAACTCTCTCTCTCTCTCTCTCTCTCTCTCTCTCTCTCTCTCTCTCTCTCTCTCTCTCTCTCTCTCTCTCTCTCTTGATACAAAAAATTCATATACTTATTGTTTCGTACTTGTACTTATGATAATGTTTAAGTACAGCTCTTTAAATAATAAACGAATGCAGAAATGGATAAACAAACGAACAATCTCTCTCTCTCTCTCTCTCTCTCTCTCTCTCTCTCTCTCTCTCTCTCTCTCTCTCTCTCTCTCTCTCTCTCTACACAAAAAATTACAAAAATTACAAAAATTTCACAAACTTCCCTATCACCATACAAACTTCTCTAACATCCTATTAATTTTCCTACCACCATACAGACTTCTCCAGAATAACTTCAGGTCATATCAGATGATGATTCCGTGTGTAGCCTTAGCAACGGCACCATTCTATCCTTCGAAGTCTCTGTTTTTTTGCTCGTGTGTGTGTGTGTGTGTGTGTGTGTGTGTGTGTGTAAGTTCTACAGATTTGTTTCTAGTTATTTATCTCCTTTTCCAAATTCTCTCTTCCGCTAAAGTCTTTCCATGGGCGGAAGAGCAAGATTTTCCTAAAAGTTGATATCTCCAGGTCATTTTGGACTTTCCTTCCAACTTTATTCTTTGGAAACCGGCACCTTTGGTGGGTTTTTGTTTTTTTTTATTTACATTTTTCACCAGTTTTGTCCTTGGTCAGAACTCTTCTTAATGATGATAATAATAATAATAATAATAATGATAATAATAATATTCCCCGCCCTTTTCGTCTAGTACAAAATTTACATTAGACACAAGTGTTTTAAGATAACTTTATACCAGACTAAACTAGCCTCAGTACACCTGTCTCTCTCTTTACACCTTCATTTCTAACTTGTGTGAATCTCTTTTCATCTCAAATTGTCAGCAAGATGTTCTCTTCGACGTGAACGTAAGGATTGTTGTTCGTATTTTTTAATGCTTTGTTCTCTTGTCAGGATTATTTTCAAAGGCCACTGAGAAAAAGAAAGTTGCGTTATGAGCGCTTTTCCTATTCAAGATGCAGAATTCTTGCTAAACTATCAATAGAATCATGAAAGCAGGATTGAAAACTCCAAATAACTTCCATAAAAAGCTGTTAAACGTACAGAATCCATTTCAAGCTATCAATAGAATCATGAAAACACCCTTGAAAACTTGAACACTCCAGTAACTTCCACAGAAGCTTGGAAACCGTGCAAAACCCTTGTTAACTATTACCAGATTCATGAAAACACCCTTAAAAATCCCAAATAACTTTTACTAAGGCTTACTGAAGATGCAGAATGTCCCTTAAACAATCACTGAGACCATGAAAGCACCCCTGAATAAAAAAATAAAAAAAAGTAAATAAAAAATACATTATAAGAGATACCTAGGACGGCGAAATGTTTAAAAATACAACAACTGACTCAATACACTTTCGCAAATGTATTACCATGACATTAAGTTACTGTTCTAAAAGACCTACGTAAATCTTCAGTCTCCGTGAGGGTCTCGAATGCCTGACCAGTACGTAGATAACATTCCGCATTTAAAACACATTAACACGACTATCCGCGCTCCGCAAAAACGCGCTCCAGCCACAAAACAAATCATATTAAATTACTGGTCAATTATAATACAGCCGGAGAACGAGTTTCTTGCACGCCACGATGTAAGTGGTCGCCTCGCTTCGCCCCCTCCCCCCACTTCCACTAACCAGCCAGCCTCCCTCTCCCTCTCCCTCTCTTCCTCCTGCAGACTGACAACCTCTACCACTACCACTGTTATGCTTACCACCACCACCACTAATACTATTACTGCTGCCATCACAAGCACTACCTTTACTACTACTACTACTACTACTACAACCACTAATACTACTGCTAGTTCAATTCATGCCACCGCTATCACTACTGTTATTACCACCATTGAGTGATTGACAACTACAACTACTACTACTACTGTTACCAACTACTATTGCTCCCACCACCACCAACATCACCACCGCGTCGTGAAACACAGGTGATAATTTTACACCACCTCCTCTTAATATTTCAGTTGACTGCTTCTTAACTTCAGGTCATCCTCTATTTCAAGACTTACTTACATATATTTATACATACATACATACACAAGAATACATAAGTTATACATACAAGCATTATCTTCTTGCCGCTTTGTTATACTTGAACATAAACAATGCCTTCTTTTGTCATCAGTCCTGTACTTCGGTTAGTCTCTCATAATAAACACCTATTGCAGACATAACGTGCTCTTCCGCTGCCCACTAATGCCTTGCAAGCGTCTCACTGCTGAGGTTCACCCCGAAGCTTGATTAAGAAATTTCTGATGTAAAGTAAGAAGTGATATGGTATGGTCATTTCCCTCTTCACGCCCGTCATCGCCTTCTGCGGCAGACAACTATAAGCAAAGCAAACAAGTAATAAACAGTGTGAGAGAAGAAAAAGGAAGAAAGAGTTTTGTTTATTTTAGTTTTTTTTTTTTTAAGTATATAATATGTCAATGCGTCTGTAACTCAGTGAGGGTGATTTATAGTGTGTGTGTGTGTACGTGTGTGTGTGTGTGTGTGTGTGTGTGTGTGTGTGTGTAAAGAGAAACAATTAAGTGAGAGTTTTTCATTTATTTAAAAGCTGATTTTTGAGGGCGTACCATATCATATTAAGTCACACGTGCTAATATATCAGCAACTCAGTAAGGACTTATTGTTCTCAGTATAGTTACACCTTTTGGGCGCTGGGTGAAGCCAAAGCCAAGGAGGTGTTTGTGCTTGAGAGGAAATGAAGGCAGAAAGAAAATTGGAGATCTTTTTTCATGCTCGTATCTTTGAACGCTCTCAGCTCCCTTAAGGACGATTTGCAAAGGCCCCTTAATATACTATCGCTAGGATCATGAAATCACTATTGAAGACTCTAATAAACTCCACTAAACACACACACACACACACACACACACACACACACACACACACAGGACCAGAGGAAGAGATGATTGCAGCACAAATCAAAACATACACATCAGAAGAGGAGAAAAAAGATAAATATAGATACGAAGACACACACAGACACACACACACACACACACACACACACACACACACACACACACACACACACACACACACACACACATACACTACTCTCACATTAATAGACACTAAACCTCTAATACATTTTCCTCTCCTCAAGTAGTCCCTTCAAAATGGCTTGCTTCGATCACACAAAGACTATTTTTCACACAAGGACTTTATCTCTCTAAAAAGAAACAATTCGTACAGTTTTCTGCCACTATCACACACACACACACACACACACACACACACACACACACACACACACACACATCGGGGAAGCAAGCAAGTAGGCAGGTGGGCAGGTTGGCTGGCGGGCGGGCGGGCGGTCGGACGGAGAGGCTGGCGGGAAAGTCAGCGAGAAGATAAGCCTCTCATTGCAACGTGTACAAGATTATAAAGGGCATGTGCTGCGCGACAAAACCTTCTCTTGTTCCGCACGACTCACCAGCGACTCACGGCGGGGAAATGAAGGGAAACCAGAGGATGTGGGAGACAGAGAGAGAGAGAGAGAGAGAGATTTTCAAGTGCTGACATTTCCAGGTAAAAGTTAACATAGAGTCTGTTTGAAGTTTTCCTGTTGGTTTTGTTATTATTATTATTATTATTATTATTGTTGAGACATTCACAAGTTGGAGGTGGAGGTGTAGAACATTGGTGTTATGGGGCGAGTTTATTTCCCCCGACTTGTTTCCCTTTTAGCTTCCTCGCTTCCTCAGTCGGGAAATGATAGCCCCATAACACCTGTGTCTCTTTTTTACCTCTACTTACATTATTATTAGTAGTTGTGGTAGTAGTAATAGTAGTAGTAGTAGTAGTAGTAGTAGTAGTAGTAGTAGTAGTAGTAGTAGTAGTAGTAATATGTAGTATATGATAACAGTACTAATGATAAAGGTGGTGGTGGCAGTAGTAGTAGTAGTAGTAGTAGTAGTAGTAGTAGTAGTAGTAGTAGTAGTAGTAGTTGTAGTAATTTAATAATTAATACGAGTTTTATTTATTTTCTTTATTTATTTTTTTATATTTCATTACTATTACTATCGTCAGTATCATTATTATTATTATTATTATTATTATTATTATTATTATTATTATCATATATCATCATCTAGTTATCATCAATACTAGCATCTACGTAACGAAATGGCAACAACAACAACAACAACAACAACAACAACAACTAATACAGCGTAAACAACAAGCCCACACCAACCGAATCACCTGAGACACTAACATGAAACTTTCCTCAGTGCAATAAAAACGCGGCTGAAAAAAAAAAAAAATCCCTACCTGTAATTACCACACCAAATATTAACCCTTAAGATAAAAAAAAAAAAACACAGCTATGAACCACTGTATTTTTTAAAGTCCTTATGGTACTTTTTTTTTTTTTTTAAGATCTTATAAACGTAAATTTTAAGGGAAACGAAACCTGAGCTTTTCTTTTTCTTCTTTTTCCTTTCTTTTTTTTTTTTTTTTTTTTGCATGCCACTGACCAGCCTCTTTCACACGCACATAACTCTACAATGATAACAACAATAACAACAAACAACAACGATAATAATAATAATAATAATAATAATAATAATAATAATAATAATAATAATAATAATAATAATAATAATGTAAAGTTTGGCATATTAACTTACTTTGATTAACACAGTAGTAGTAGTAGGAGGAGGAGGAGGAGGAGGAGGAGAAGACGAGAACGAGAAGGAAGAGGAAGATGAGAAGAACGAGGAAGAGGGAGGAGGATAATAACGAGAAGTGGGATGTTATTAGTACCACGTTTCCTCAACTAGCGCAGCAATATCAGCAATAGCAATGACATAGCAGCACGAAAACTTTCTCACAGCCCCAAAGATTATTCGGAGCATGATTTGGCTTACGACTAACTTATCCAGCAAAGACCACCTCTTATTTACACACACACACACACACACACACAGAGAGAGAGAGAGAGAGAGAGAGAGAGAGAGAGAGAGAGAGAGAGAGAGAGAGAGAGAGAGAGAGAGAGAGAATATAGATAACTGAAATAGACTACAATAGACGACAAAATATAGATACAGAAGCAGGACAGGAGTATAATAAGGATAAATAATAGGTAAACACACACACACACACACACACACACACACACACACACACACACACACACACACACACAGGCAATACAGCGATGTTATGATTAAAGTGAGGAAAAAAAAAAAAAAAAAGACTTGTTTCTCCCAGCGGCTCCTACAAAGGGTACATTGAAGACTTTCTGACGGAGCCCTGGAGCCTTCATTTCCTCCTCCTCCTCCTCCTCCTCCTCCTCCTCCTCCTGGTGTTGTACTTCTCTCCCCTCCAAGCTGGTGTAAGCGGGGAGTATCAAGACAATCTAACGCTGGGCCCTGAGCACGAAGTAATTATTGTTGATTACACAGGAATTCCATCAACGCGCAGAAAAGCAGAGGGAGAGAGAGAGAGAGAGAGAGAGAGAGAGAGAGAGAGAGAGAGAGGAGAGAGAGAGAGAGAGAGAGAGAAAAAAAAAAATTAAAATGGATGATTCAGAACAGCCGTAATTATTTAGCTTAAGAATGCATATCTTTTTTTATTATAACTTTATTGTTATTTATTTCCCTTAGTGTGTAGCGTTTAGAGAGAGAGAGAGAGAGAGAGAGAGAGAGAGAGAGAGAGAGAGAGAGAGAGAGAGAGAGAGAGAGAGAGATTGGCTCGAAGTCAAAAGAATCAATAAAACATTCATGAATCATACTTTAAAATGTCAATAATAATAATAATAATAATAGTAATAATAATAATAATAATAATAATAATAATAATAATAATAATAATAATGCCTTGAAAAAAAAATTCTATTAAAACATCAATCATCGGACGGCAACAATTAAATTACTAACAGGCTTGATTTTTTTATTCATTTCAGGATTTTCATAAGAATTAGTCAGAATAATTTCTATACAAAAATAATGCAAAACTTGAGTCACTTTGAACACGCTATTACCTCATAGAAAGATTAATAGTAGTAGTAGTGGTACTAGTAGTAGTAGCGGTAATAGAAACTTTGTTCCTCCCACACCACCACCAACACTAAGCTAGCCAATTTAAGTTATAGTTATCTGGTATAGTCGGTCAGGTTTAAGTCAGCCATCAATACTGCTCCCTTCTGTCACACTGCAGATTTAGTAATGAATTATTTAGCCGAATTAATTAATATCATGTAATGTTTGTAAACTTCGTTAGTTACTTAGTCGGTTAGACTGGCTTATTTTTTAGTTACTTAGATGACGTGTAAAAATCATTAGTTATAAAATTATGATGAAATGTGTTTATCAAGTATCACTGCATCTTTTATCAGGGAGTTTCATAAGTGGGCCACATCACCAGCTAATATATGTTAACTGATGAGTGATAGTAAAGAATATAGATTTGCTAAAAAAAAATCAAAGAACATAGGTTACCACTGATAATGGTAATATCATTTTTACTAAACAAACTAATTACTGCGGCCCACATAATTGGTTTCATTTGCTAGTTCGTAACAAGTAGCTGATGTATGAAAGCATTATGAATTTGGGAATAATTATTAAAATATATATATATATATATATATATATATATATATATATATATATATATATATATATATATATATATATATATATATATATATATATATATATATATATATATATATATATATATATATATATATATATATATTGTAGTTTGATGTCTTCAGTAGACTAATTAGAGTCATCCAAGTGGTTAAGTAGATCAGTTTTGTTCGTTCGTTAAATGACTTGCAAAGGTTATCTCTGAATTACATTTTTTCTCCATAAATTAAGCGCCACGATCCACATAGTACAAGTTATTTTGATGGTTAGTTACTCAACTTGATGGAAAAATGACGTGCAAAGATGATGTATCAGAATTAGATGCATGTGTTCGAGTACTAGAATTACTTGTATTATCTGTCTATAATATAAATGCCGCGATCCACACAGTCAAGCTAGTTAGTTAGTTAGATGAAATGCAAACATGATGTATCCAAACTAAGTGCATATGCATATTATAATTAATATTAGTATTATTTCCCGTCCATAATCTAGGAACCGCGACTCACCTAGTTGATGTTAGCTAGTGAGTTAGTTGCTTGGCTAGTTTGATAACATGTACAGACTCATCTGAACTAAATGACTGTGCCCGCAAATTAGAAATAATAGTGGTATTATTTCCCGTCCATTATCCATGAGCGGCGATCCACATCCAGCCACCGCTCGCACGCCCGCACTGCATCATCCACTTACTCCGTCCTGCCTCCTCCACAGTGGAAGAATTTCACTCACCCTGTTATTATGCGTCCTCCAGCCACCACAATATCCACCTCCGCACTGACGTCACTCACTACTATTCCACGTCTTCACACTTCACCACACCACTAAGCAACACCACAGGCAACTAATGGATGCAGGTCAAATAGGAGAGGTTATAGGAGTACATCCTGGCAGAGCACAGCGAGAGACGGGCGTAGAGACTCACTCATCACTGGGGACCATCTCACACTGAGTGGCGGGTGCTTGGTCAGACCCCGACCTCCTACCGTCTGTTGCCAACTAAAAGCTCCTTCTCATTTTTCTCTCTCGAGCTATACCTCAAAGCATCATAAATCAGCGACAAATGGTAATGTAGTAAATGTATCTATCTCTCATTGCTTTCTTCGTCAAACACTGCCTGATAAATAGCTCCGGTTTACGTAAGTATTGTGGACATAACCGGCACCCCGCGAGCTTAGTAGTGTTGCCACCCACACCAACTCCACATTTCTGTCGGGCTTGTTTACTAATTCGTAGCAAAGTGAAAATAGATAAAATGCATCAAACCACTACTGGTGAGCTTAGCATTCAGCACAGGGCGACGCGTATCACTGCACAGCGACACAAGCAAGTCTGGGTCGCGACGGCAGTCAGTAGCAGTAAACATTCTCACCCCGAGGAGTGTGACCTTAATTATGCTGCTTTATGGAGGGCGAGGAATCGTCAGTCAGGGAGTGTCATGGCAAAGCAAGAGGGCAGTGGCAGAGGATCAGGAACACAGGAGTGAAGTAACTGCTCAATTCCCCACGAGGCGCCGCAGAGTGACTGCTGACGATTGCCTGAAGCGTCACTGCCTCATGATTACTGCCATGCATGTCACGCCTGGAGCTGCGCCAACCAGGGTCTGAGGACACACACACATACACAAACGGTACAATGCTACACCATCCCCTGTATAATGCAACACACACACACACACACACACACACACACACACACACACACACACACATCAATAAATATTGCATAAATGTCATCGTTTCATTATGTTTCGTTAGAAAAATTCAGTTCATACGACACAAATCATTTTACTGATTTCCTAGGTGTTGAAGAATTTATTCATTTATTTACTTTTTTTCTAAAGGTGCAAGAGAGAGAGAGAGAGAGAGAGAGAGAGAGAGAGAGAGAGAAGCATACTCGTAATTTGATTGACCATGTTGCTCCCTATTATCAAAACTAACACAGCAATAACTTCTTTCATTTTTATTGCCAACACCTTTACTATTTACTTAACTGACTCTACAACCTTAACCTTATCTCTCATTAATACCACCACCACCACACCTCTCTCACTCACAGACACCTTTACCCTTTTCATTAGTAATACCATGCGCGCGAACCCTTGCAAGGAGTACCGAACCCCCAATACCTCTCTCTCTCTCTCTCTCTCTCTCTCTCTCTCTCTCTCTCTCTCCTCTCTCTCTCATTCCATCACAAGGGCAAAGAGACACAAGAAAGGAACGAGAGACTAAAAACACGAAAATGAAAGAGAGGGAAAGAAAGACGTATGAATAAAATTAATAATGCATATGAAAAAAAAAATCAAAAGGCAAGACAAAGAAGAGAAAAATAAAAAAGAAAGAACTCATGTGTCAGTTACTCAACCAACTGAACGAACTAAATTAAAACAAAAGTAAAAAAGAAAAAAATAAGTAAAATAAAACAAAAACAAAGAAAAACGTATACTCAAGGTCGGAATCCGGGACTTTTCTTCTCGGTACATTACACACAACACTTCTGAAGGGGAAAAATACGTGTACAAAAAACTTCCATGGCAGTGACAACATTAATGCTGAACAACGCACAGCCTATCCATCTATCCGACTAGCCATCCAGCCAACCAGCAAACCAGTCAGCAAACCAGCCAGCCAGCCAGCCAGACAGCCAGCAAACCAGCCAGCCAACCTAGTCAGCCAGCCAGCCAAACAGGTGTCACATAACTGTTGTACATTGACTTATCACTTGCGGTTCGCTCTTGAAGTCAAGGCTGGAGCGTCATAGTAGAGACGAAGTTGGACGAAGTTGGACGAAGAGAGGGTGGCGTGGCGTGGATGAAACCAAGTGTAATGAGTCATGAAGGTTATCAGCTGTTATGTTGTATGTCATATACTTGCAGAGCTAAATCTAGTCTATTTTTTTTCTTATATTTTTTTTGTTATAGTCAGCTTTCTGGGAGCGGTATATTCAGCGGGCTTCTCTCTCTCTCTCTCTCTCTCTCTCTCTCTCTCTCTCTCTCTCTCTCTCTCTCTCTCTCTCTCTCTCTCTCTCTCTTTTTGTATCCTTGGCCAGACTCCCTGACGCGAAAAAAAAAGAAAAAAAAGGAAGAAAAAGAAAAGTCCGTATTTTATGATAAAAAAAAAAGAAACCTTCTCGATATAGAATAGTGTCAACGAAAAAAAAAACATAATCATGGAGATCTTACCACACAAAATAACATAATATTTTCTCACGGAATTTACAATACAAACACACACAAAGGAAATTACGAGACCATTATGTTCAGAATGCAATAATGAACAGTAATAAAAAAAAATATGAATAACTGAATAAATAAACGAGATACTGAAGAGAAAACAAACCTGTGAACAGATAAGCAAATGTGGCTTGGCGCGCTGCAAGAGAAGATAAAGATACTGTCCTCAGCACTTCTTGTAAGGCGCCACTTGCTGCCACTGCCTGCTGCTGCTGCTGGAGGGGAAGCGGCGCCGCGAGAGTCACCCGGAGAGAGAAAGGTCACAGGAGTTGAGAGTGAGGAGGGAGCGGCACGGGTGGTCCTGGAGAGACGTGTGTGTGTGCGTGTGTGTGTGTGTGTGTGTGTGTGTGTGTGTGTGTGTGTGTCTCACCCTCATGTCTCAGGAAAGCAACGCAACCTATGGAACAAGGATCCTCTCTCTCTCTCTCTCTCTCTCTCTCTCTCTCTCTCTCTCTCTCTCTCTCTCTCTCTCTCTCTCTCTCTCTCTCTTGTCTTCATTTTTCTCTCTTCTCC
>NC_087164.1:13414922-13464922 GCF_035594125.1 Scylla paramamosain
ACGAGTGGCCACGAAGTCATCATTAATTGTATGAATCAACAAGCATTCACGAAAGCCCAAAAGTCTCGTCTGTCTAAATAAAGCCCCAAACGTGAGGTTAAAGCAAGCTCTCTCTCTCTCTCTCTCTCTCTCTCTCTCTCTCTCTCTCTCTCTCTCTCTCTCTCTCTCTCTCTGCTCCGCTCAATTCCTTGCTAAGAAAAGCCTCCCAAACGCTCTGTTCTCAAGGCTCCGTGGACACACTTCCGCTATCTTCGTCTGTGCTGTGATCTGTCCCGTACTTAGGGTGTCATCTCTCCTGCAACACTTTCCCGCCATTTCTGTGAGAGGTAGTGTCAGTGTGGAAGAAAAGGACACGAAAACCCCTCATCTCTCCTTCTCTTCTCTTTATTCACCAGAACAGCATATCGGTAATATTCTGAGAAGGAAAGAATAAGAAATTGAAATTGATTTGTAGCGCAATAGCAAGGAATGAAAGAAAAAGAAGATGCGACTGGAGAAGACTCGTGCACTTGTAGTTTTAGCCAGAAATTGAGTAAACGTACCGCAGTCTTTTCCTCGGCGTTTACTGTTTTCCCTCTATCTTGTCCTGTGATCTGCTAAGACTCTACACACTGTCAGGATTTGCGAGGAGACTGTCAACAGATCGGAGGATTTAAGAGTGAGGGAAAACGCATAGCTCAGTGGAAGTGACTGTAGCAGATTATGCGAATTCTCACACTTCTCACCACGACTGTACAAGGCGCCAACCCCCTGATACTTGGGAACAGCGGAAGAACTCTGTGCTTCCCGTGTTTTTTTTTTTTCTCTCTTTTTCTTTCTTTTCTGTGGCATTTCCCGAGCACTCGTTGCCACGCCCAGAGAGATCATGCAGCTGCCACGTGAGAGCCAAGCTTTAGATATTCTTAGGCAGCTGAACACTTAAAGACGAACAAAAAAAGAAAAAATACACGAGCCTCCACATTTAGACACCATCACAGCTGTTGTTCTTTCTTCCCGTGTTCACATCCAAACTTCCAAGGTGGAAATACCCATCTTGTCTTGAAAACAATGTGCTTTCTGCCTCGCTAAGTCTTTCATGACGCCGGTAAAATCAAGCCCGCCTCTTTATCATTCATACATCGCACTTCAAAGGGAAAGCGAGGGCAAACACTCCTGTCCAAATGTGATCATTCTGAGATCATTCTGAACTCTGTTCGAATTCCTTGTCTACGATTTTAAAAGTTTCAGAGGAGAAGCATCAAGACACGAATGGAAATAGCTGACTTTTTTTTTTTTTTTTTGTCTCTTGCAATAAGTATCAATAAGCGTCATATTTAGCGAGAGAGAAATGAAAGTGCACAAGTCGAGAACAGGAAGAACCGTCTACTGTATATATAAATTTTTTGTAATTGATACGCTCATTTCTAATTCATATGTCCTTTTTCCTCCTGTATTAGCTCTTAAGTTGTGCACGAAAGCACGATTTTACTAACATTAAAATCCATTCAAAACAAAACGCACTTTGCAATGAAAAAAAAAATCTACCTCCTTCGTTCTTTATTTATAATTATTTGTATGTCATTTATTTTTTCTCTTAACTTTAAGGAGACGCGAGAAGGGCGGCGCATTATCTTAATTGGTATCAACCTCCGCCGCTGAACACACACACAGGTTCCCGCGGCGAGGCAAATGGAACATGAATAATAATGCCGTGCTCTTAACGTGGCGTCCAGAGAGATATCCTGTACTGCCCTAATTGTCTCCACGTGTCGTCTGTGTGTGTGTGTGTGTGTGTGTGTGTGTGTGTGTGTGTGTGTGTGTGTGTGTGTGTGTCTGTGTGTGTCTGTGTGTGTGTGTGTGTGTGTGTCGTGTGTGTGTGTGTGTGTGTGTGTGTGTGTGTGTGTGTGTGTAACAAAACGTGGTCTTTATCAATTATCATGTCTATTTTCTTTGCTGCCACATGTAGGGAGAGAGAGAGAGAGAGAGAGAGAGAGAGAGAGAGAGAGAGAGAGAGAGAGAGAGAGAGAGAGAGAGAGAGAGAGAGAGAGAGAGAGAGAGAGAGAGAGAGAGAGACAGACAGAGAAACAACAACAACAATAACTTCAATTGCTACTACTACTACTACTACTACTACTACTACTACTACTACTACTACTACTACTACTACTACTACTACTGCTGCTGCTGCTGCTGCTGCTGCTGCTGCTTCCACTACTACCACCACCAATAATAATAATAATAATAATAATAATAATATTAATAATAATAGTAATAATAAAGAACTTAACATTTTTCAAGCGTAAATTGCTGCATATGATGACAAAAGATGATGCGGAAGACACTGAAGATACTGATGATAATGTGAATGAGAAGCTGCCAGAGTATAAGGTGGCGAGGATAAAATAAATCACAAACGCAGCATTATGTGACCGCTATTTAGATTACACAAGGTAAAAGATGGCAGGAATATCACGGTTGTCTTGAATGCAGGAAAAAAATAATAATAATACATTACGGAACTCCCTACCTGACTGAAAGAAGCATCAAGACACTTCAAGAACAAAACTGGTTTTACTTTCAAAATCTCTTATATATAACATTTTTTTTTTTAGAAGCAGAGGCATGTTAACCAGTCTTTTCTCTCTTTCTTTGTCTCCCTGTCCTCATTCAGCGAAGCATTAGACACCTCCAGGGACGAAACTGGTTAAACTTTCAAAATCTATATCTAATATTTTTGGGGAAGAGACATGTTAACCAATCTTTTCTCTCATTCTTTGTGCCAGACTTCTGTCCAGACTCCTAACACGTCAAACTAAATAAATAAAACAGTAGTGACTCGCAGCATCTAGCGGGGACAAGCTAAACCCGCGTAACGCCACTTGAGGCCAGCGTGAGGGAAAACGGAAGAAAACGAATACAGTCTCTGTCATCACTGAAGTGGAGGTGCACTGTCCATCCTCTGAGTAGAGGAAAGCAGAACGATATTTGAGCAGAGCAGCAACATTTTTAAGCAGTTCGTTACCTCACAAGGACTGTTTCCAAAGGTCACGTCCTGTTTCTGAGTAGCGGAAAGCAAATCGAAATTTTAGCAGAGTAGTAACGTTAGGGAAGAAAGGAAGGAAAGAAAGGCCTGTATTCTTAACCAGTTCGTTCTCTCATAAGGACTGTTTTCAAGGGTCAGTCCTACGTTTATCTTCTCAGCAGCGGGAGACAAATTGAGTCTTGATCAGAGCAGCAACGTTAGGGAAGGCAGTAAAGAAGGAAAGAAAGATAGAAGGATCCGTATTCTTAAGTACTTTGATCCCTTATAAGGGCTGTTTTCGAAGGTCATAGAGATGAGAAGTCGAGTTTTCATAGGTATTTCTTTCTGATGACGCAGAATTATTATTATTTTTTAATTACCATGTGCTATACAATCATGAAGACACCCTTGAAAAATTCCAATAACTTTCATTTGACAAGAACCTGTTGAAATGATCGAGATAGCACGCTGGAACTTTTGAGAATGCGGTCCAGGAAGGAAAACAGTGAATGAAAACATTCTAGTATTTCTAAATATTCAAAAGGAAACATAGTGCTGGCGTGTGTTAGTCTTATTATCATCAACTTGACGCGGGCTTGAGAATTCAGCAAGACCAATAATTGAAGGCAAGAAGGCGGTGAAGGTAGCAAAGATGACAAAACGAAGGCAGAGAAAGCACTCCTTGTACTCATAACTTCTGGGAAGCGAGAGGCGTTTAAATGACGGAAACGAGAAAAGTAAGAACCGGTACTGAGCACTCAGTAAGCTCCACTGAGACTCAGCAGGAAGCGGAGAAAGGGAAATGACATAGAGTTGCACATTGAGCTGCAGAGTGGCTGACAACAATAAGATGATCAAATAAGAACAGTGACTCAGCAGTGAAATTCGGGGAGAAGGAAACAAAAAGGAAAGCAAGAAATATTTACTCAGCAGTGAAATTCAGCAAAAAAGGGATCCTAAAATTTAGCTCACAACAATAAGCATAACAGAAAAACAGTGAAACCCAGCAGTAAAACTCGGCGGAAGGGAAACGAGATTTAGCCCACAACAAAAAAACGAGAAACAACAGTGATTCACTCAGCAGTAAAACTCAGAAAGTTGGGAAAAGAAAATCTAGCTGATAACAATAAGGCGAGAAAGAACAGTGAAGCCCATCAGTGAAAGTCAACAAGAAAGAAAAAAATACTTGATATCAAAAAGAGAAAATCGAACAGTGAAACCCAAAAGTGAAAATCAACAAGAAAGGAAAAAAAAAAGGAAAGCAAAATTAAACTGATCACAAAAAAAGACGAGAAAGAACAGTGACTAAGCAGCGAAATTCGATAGGAACTTCAGAAAACTTACTTAGTCACAGAAATACGGGGAAAAAAAAAACAGTGAAACCAAGCACTAAAAATCTAAAGAAAAAAAAGAAAGAAAGAAACAACGAACAGAAAAAAAAAGAGAAAAGGAGGAAGTAGTGAAATCCAGCTGTGAAAATCAGAAAACGCAGAAGACGACTAACAGAAAAACGGCAAGAGAGGAAGCGTGCGTGTGTCATCGCTTGACATGCAGAGGAGGCACTGAGGAAGATTGGCAACCATGTATATGAATACCAGGGCTAATCTGGACTACTGGTCTACTGACAACTGCTGCCTGCGATGGTCTTTGAGAACTGGAGCCATCATTATCGGATTCTTCTCTTTGGTACGTACGTCTCTCTCTCTCTCTCTCTCTCTCTCTCTCTCTCTCTCTCTCTCTCTCTCTCTCTCTCTCTCTCTCTCTCTCTCTCTCTCTCCTCTCTCTCTCTCTCTCTATCTCTCTCTGTTTTGTTTACATAATTATTTGAGTGTTGCCGTCCTAAGCGCCTCAACGAATTTTTCTTCTACTTTGTCTTCTTCCTTCCTCCTCCACTTTCCCAATCTCATCCTTGCGTTATTTTGTTTACTACGTCTTCTGTACGTTTTTTCCATCATGTCTCTCTCTCTCTCTCTCTGACATTTTTCTTTATCTCTACAGTTTTTCTTCTCTTCTTGTCATATTTTTTTTTTGTCCGTGTTCCTTTATTTCGTCTTCCTCCTCCTCCTCCTCCTCCTCCTCCTCCTCCTTCTCCTCCTCCTCCTCTCTCTTCGTTTTGTTCTTATCTTAATCATTCTTTAAATCCATTTTGTGTTTTCTTTTTCTACCACCACCACCACCGCTACCACGACCACTATTACCACCACTCTTACTATCACCAACACTATCACCACCACCACCACCACTAGTAGTTCATAAATAATACCCACTAGAGTGCCAGTCCCAAAAGAGAAGCCAAAAGGATTATCGAAAAATGGAGGACAAGTGTCTTGAAACCTTCCTGTTCAAAAAGAGGAAATACAGAAGCAGGCAGGGAGTTCCAGAGTTTACCAAGAAAAGTAAGGAATGATTGAGAGGTGGGCAGAATAGAGGTGAGAGAAAGTAGAAAGTTTTGTGCTGCGAGGCCTCTGGAGGAGAGGCATGCAGTTAGCAAAATCAAAAGAACAGTCAGCGTGAAATTAGCGGTAGAAGATAGCAAGAGATACAACACTGCGGCGATGAGAAAGAGGCTGAAGACAGTCAGCTAGAGGAGAGGAGTTGATAACACGAAATGCTTTTGATTCCATCTTGCCTAAAAGAGCGGTATGAGTGGAACCACCCCCACCACCCAAATTTGAAGCGTACTCTATACATGGACGGATAAGGCCCCTGTGCAGAAAGCGGCTGGAGAGAGAGAGAGAGAGAGAGAGAGAGAGAGAGAGAGAGAGAGAGAGAGAGAGAGAGAGAGAGAGAGAGAGAGAGAGAATGAGAAAGAGAGAGAAAGAGAGAGAGAGAGAGAGAGAGAGAGAGAGAGAGAGGAGAGAGAGAGAGAGAGAGAGAGAGAATGAGAGAGAGAGAGAGAGAGAGAGAGAGAGAGAGAGAGAGAGAGAGAGAGAGAGAGAGAGAGAGAGAGAGAGAATGAGAAAGAGAGAGAAAGAGAGAGAGAGAGAGAGAGAGAGAGAGAGAGAGAGAGAGAGAGAGAGAGAGAGAGAGAGAGAGAGAGAGAGAGAGAGAATGAGAGAGAGAGAGAGAGAGAGAGAGAGAGAGAGAGAGAGAGAGAGAGAGAGAGAGAGAGAGAGAGAGAGAGAGAGAGAGAAAAAAAAAAAAAACTGGCTTAAACACCTAATTTCATTGAAGAAGTTTTAGCTGGTTGATGAGATGTGAAGTTTTCATTTAAGATTTTTAGCAAAGGACAGATCGAGGATGTTCAGTGTAGAAGAGTTGAGTGTCATTGAAGAAGAGAGGATAATTATCTGGAAGGTTGTGTCGAGATGGTAGATGAAGGAATTGAGCTTTGAGACATTGAACAATACTAAATTTGCTCTGCCTCAACCAGGAATTACAGAGAGATTAGAAGTCAGCCGTTCCGTGGCTTCCCTACGTGAGCTATTTAATTCCTGAAGGGTTGGACGTCTATTAAAAGACATGGGAAAGTGCAGCGTGATATCATCAGCGTAAGAGTGGATAGGACAAGAAGTTTGACCTACAAGATAATGTTTGAACAACTGGAAGAGAGTGAGTTATAAGATAGAACACTGAGAAAAACCACTGTTAATAGACTTATGAGAAGAATAGTTACAGTCTACCACAGTAACAATAGAACGGTCAAAAAGGAAACTTGAGGTGAAGCTATAGAGAGGAGAATAGAAACCATACGAAGGTAGCTTGGAAATCAAAGCTTTGTGCCAGACTATCAAATGCTTTGATATGTCTAAGACAACAGCGAAAGTTTCACTAAAATTACTGAAAGAGGATGACCAAGACTCAATAAGGAAAGCCAGATTACCAGTAGAGTGACCACGACGGCACCCATACATGTTTAATATTAATTTAATGATAAATTTCAAAAACTTAAAAAAGGCAAGAAATCAAAGCAATAGAACAGTAGTTGAGGGATTAGAACGGTCACTCTTTTTTAGGAGCAGGCTAAATGTAGGCAAACTTCCAGCAAGAAGGAAAAGTGGATGTTGATAGGTTAAGATGGAAGAGTTTGACTAGGCAAGGTGCAGGCACGGAGGCACAGTTTCGAAGGAAAATAGGAGAGATACCAACGGGTCCATAATCATTCCGAGGGTTAAGGCCAGCCAGGGCATGGAAAACATCATTGCGAAGGATCTCAATGGGGTAGCATGAAATAGTCGGAGAGAGGAGGAGAGGGAGGAACAAGCAAAGGTTTCATCGAAGAGTTCAGCTTCAGAGATAGCTGAAATAGCAGTGGCGCCATCATGCTGAAATAGAGAAGTGAAAGATGAAAAAGCAAAGTTATGAGAGATATTTTTGGCTGGGTGGCAGAAGTCAAGAGAGGAGTTAGATCTAGAAAGATTTTGATATTTTCTATTGATGAAGAAGTTCGAAGACAGACTTGGCATGATTCCGGGCAGAAATATAAAGTACATGAGATTCAGGTGATGGAAAGCTCAAGTACCTTTCGTGAACTACATCTCTATCGTGTATAACATAAGAACAGGCTGTGTTTGGAAGGCTTAGGACGAGGGAAATAGTGAGGAATGTACCCATCCATGCCAGACACTACCACCTCTGTTATGCGCTCAGCTCACAAAGACTGGTCTCTGACTCGGAAGCAGTAGCCATTCCAAGGAAAATCAGAAAAAGCAAAAGGCGTAGAGGTTAGGAAAAGATCAAGAATGTTGGGCATATCTCCAAGACGGTCAGGAATACGGGTAGAGTGTTGCAGTAATTGTTCCAGCTCGTGGAGGATAGAAAACTTAAAGGCTAGTTCACCAGGTTGATCATTGAAGGGAGAGGAAAGCCAAAGCTGGTGGTGAACATTGAAGTCTCCAAGATTGGAGATATCCGCGAAAAGGAAGAGACTCAGAATATGCTCCACCTTGGAAGTTAAATAGTTCAAGAATTTTTTGTAGTCAGAGGAGTTAGGTGAGATTTATACAGCATAGATAATCTCCAACTTATTTATTTTGAGAATGACTCAATAGTCGTAACCAGATGGAGAAAAATTCCAAAAATTCAAGAGCGTGGACACGAGAGCAAGTTAAACCATAGCGTACATAGACTACTACTACTATTACTACTACTTTTACTACTACTACTATCTTTGCACTACACCTCCTCTTCTTATTATTCTTCTTCCTCTTTCTCCTCCTCCTCCTCCTCCTCCTCCTCCTCCTCCTCCTCCTCCTCCTCCTCCTCCATTCAGTCAATCTCCATAACTACTGTACCATCCTTATCCAACAGGTCTGGCAAGCTCTGATGGTGATTACCGGGGTGATGATGCTGGTGAAATGCCCTGTCAACACCACCACCACCATCACCACCACCATCACCACCACCAACATCACCCTGACGCTGCTAAACGACACCCTTACTGATGAGGTCGTTTTGGACACCAGTAAGCTTCAGGACGACTTGAAGGAGGGTGATAAGAACGTCAAGTGCCTAGTGGGGCCTGGCACTGATGTTAGTGGCACTGGAGGTGACAAGCAGGCCCCATTTATGGACAGTGGCAGTGGTAACGCTGATGCAGTGGAGAGTAACAGCAGTGCCAGCAGTAACAGCAGTAGAATCGAGGGCCCTGACGGCAACAGTACTGCTGTCACTAACGACACGAAAATGTTTTTGATAGAGTGCCCGTGGTTGCCTGACCCAGAGACAGAAGTGCTGGGAGTGTACAGTGAGGAGAAATGTGAGTGAGCCAGTGAGTTAATTGAGTCTCTCTCTCTCTCTCTCTCTCTCTCTCTCTCTCTCTCTCTCTCTCTCTCTCTCTCTCTCTCTCTCTAGAAGATAAACAAACACCTGTGAATTCTAAATCTAACCACCACCACCACCACCACCACCATCGTCATCACGACCAGTAGCTGAGAGTATAAGATAACTCCTCCCCTCCTGCGATCTATATTTAGCGCTAGTGTGTATAATGCGTAACTCTTGTGTATGTATGTATGTATGTATGTACCCTGCAGCTCTCTCTCTCTCTCTCTCTCTCTCTCTCTCTCTCTCTCTCTCTCTCTCTGACAGTAGTAGTGGTAGTACTAGTAATAATGTTGACAAGACCAAGAGGAAGAGGATGGGCAGCACAAGGAAAAGACTGACTTGGTTCTCTCTCCTTCAGTAATCCTGGTGGCGGGAATCTTCATCGCCTATTCTGGCGTTTACTTCATCCTGTCCTTCTGCGTGTTGGTTGGTGTCTTCACGGTAAGGAAGAGTAGCAGGAGGAGAGGGAGGAGAAGGAGTAAAAAGCAGCAGGAAAATGAGGAGGAGAAGGAGCAGGAGGAGCAGCTCTGAAAGTTGAGGGGAGCAGTTTCCATTAGATTCATACTTAGACTAATTAAATTGATATTACGGACTGTACCAGATGTTAAATATAATTTTTTTTTTTTATGGTAAAGGTATTTTAGAGTTATTTCATGAAGGTCATTATTGTTATTGAGCATTTCACTAGTTCCGACATCCATATTAGATTTATCTTGAAAAAAAAAATCAAATGAGTAAGTTATGTGCCATTACAATAGCTGGCAAAATGTCAAAAATTCACGTCTTTGTACACTAGTAATTCATATGTAATTGATGAAAAGTCACACCACACACACACACACACACTTGAATTGTAGGTGGATGAACGCAAAACCTCCAGACAATTATTAACACTTTGATTATGAGAATATCAACCTAAACTTTAATCAAATCCGCCAACGGTATCCAGAAGATAAGAAAACTGATGACGTGTTCCTGAAAGCATCAAGAGTAACGATCAAACAGCCATCAGTACGCTTCGCTGTTTGTTTACGTTTGACGGTCTCGTGGTTCCTCCTTGCTGTGAGTAAACAACGATCACGTAAACACCCCACAGCCTAGAAACCTCATTCCTTCGCCTTCCGCAACAAGAAGTTACAGCCGTCATCCAAAGCCCAATGGTGCCACGCGAAGACGACACCGTAACGTAACTCCGTCGCGCAACAGAAACAGTTACTTTCCGGTAACGAAAAAAGTGTAACATCCGAACGAACAAAGAAGCTACGTGTCTGAGTATACACTTCTGTCCGTGTTCTGAAACGTTTTGCTATCTCACTACAACTATTTTCCAAGGCCACAAAGATGATTAGCCGAGTTGTTAAGTGTATCTTTCCTGATAATAATATAGAAATCTTGTTAATCTGTCACTACAACCATGATAACACCCCTAAAAACATTTGTAACTTCAACTAGAGCTTTTAAAAAATAGCGGAGGTGCGGCGCAATTATGCTTCAATATATGGTCCAATAGTGCACGGGTTTAATTAAAAGCATATCCTCATGGGTGGGATATGTTAATATATGCAGCGCGACAATATTCGGTTACGCTTTCAACATTTTAACTTTTTTGCACGTATCTCCGTCGCGAAACATGGCCTTTTTACGATGCGTTGTTTTTTTTTTTTTTTTTTTTTTTTTATGTAGGAAGGATACTGGCCAAGGGCAACAAAAATCTAATAAAAAAAAATGCCCACTGAAATGCCAGTCCCTAAAAGGGTCAAAGCAGTGGTCAAAAATTGGTGGATAAGTGTCTTGAAACCTCCCTCTTGAAGGAATTCAAGTCATAGGAAGGTGGAAATACAGAAGCAGGCAAGGAGTTCCAGAGTTTACCAGAGAAAGGGATGAATGATTGAGAATACTGGTTAACTCTTGCGTTAGAGAGGTGGACAGAATAGGAGTGAGAGAAAGAAGAAAGTCTTGTGCAGCGAGGCCGCGGAAGGAGGGGAGGCATGCAGTTAGCAAGATCAGAAGAGCAGTTAGCATGAAAATAGCGGTAGAAGACAGCTAGAGATGCAACATTGCGGCGGTGAGAGAGAGGCTGAAGACAGTCAGTTAGAGGAGAGGAGTTGATGAGACGAAAAGCTTTTGATTCCACCCTGTCTAGAACAGCAGTATGAGTGGAACCCCCCCAGACATGTGAAGCATACTCCATACATGGACGGATAAGGCCCTTGTACAGAGTTAGCAGCTGGGGGGGGTGAGAAAAACTGGCGGAGACGTCTCAGAACACCTAACTTCATAGAAGCTGTTTTAGCTAGAGATGAGATGTGAAGTTTCCAGTTCAGATTATAAGTAAAGGACAGACCGAGGATGTTCAGTGTAGAAGAGGGGGATAGTTGAGTGTCATTGAAGAAGAGGGGATAGTTGTCTGGAAGATTGTGTCGAGTTGATAGATGGAGGAATTGAGTTTTTGAGGCATTGAACAATACCAAGTTTGCTCTGCCCCAATCAGAAATTTTAGAAAGATCAGAATTCAGGCGTTCTGTGGCTTCCCTGCGTGATATGTTTACCTCCTGAAGGGTTGGACGTCTATGAAAAGACGTGGAAAAGTGCAGGGTGGTATCATCAGCATAGGAGTGGATAGGACAAGAAGTTTGGTTTAGAAGATCATTAATGAATAATAAGAAGA
Source organism: Scylla paramamosain (assembly GCF_035594125.1). NCBI lineage: Eukaryota > Metazoa > Arthropoda > Malacostraca > Decapoda > Portunidae > Scylla > Scylla paramamosain. The sequence continues at coordinate 13,426,358 of NC_087164.1, forward strand.
GAGTGGGTGACAGGACAGAACCCTGAGGAACACCACTGTTAATAGATTTAGGAGAAGAACAGTGACCGTCTACCACAGCAGCAATAGAACGGTCAGAAAGGAAACTTGAGATGAAGTTACAGAGAGAAGGAAAGAAACCGTAGGAGGGTAGTTTGGAAATCAAAGCTTTGTGCCAGACTCTATCAAAGGCTTTTGATATGTCCAAGGCAACAGCAAAAGTTTCACCAAAGTCTCTAAAAGAGGATGACCAAGACTCAGTAAGGAAAGCCAGAAGATCACCAGTAGAGCGGCCTTGACGGAACCCATACTGGCGATCAGATAGAAGGTTGTGAAGTGATAGATGTTTAAGAATCTTCCTGTTGAGGATAGATTCAAAAACTTTAGATAAGCAGGAAATTAAAGCAATAGGACGGTAGTTTGAGGGATTAGAGCGGTCACCCTTTTTAGGAACAGGTTGAATGTAGGCAAACTTCCAGCAAGAAGGAAAGGTAGATGTTGACAGACAGAGCTGAAAGAGTTTGACTAGGCAAGGTGCAAGCACGGAGGCACAGTTTCGGAGAACAATAGGAGGGACCCCATCAGGTCCATAAGCCTTCTGAGGGTTTAGGCCAGCGAGGGCATGGAAAACATCATTACGAAGAATTTTAATACGAGGCATGAAGTAGTCAGAGGGTGGAGGAGAGGGAGGAACAAGCCCAGAATCGTCCAAGGTAGAGTTTTTAGCAAAGGTTTGAGCAAAGAGTTCAGCTTTAGAAATAGATGTGATAGCAGTGGTGCCATCTGGTTGAAGTAGAGGAGGGAAAGAAGAAGAAGCAAAGTTATTGGAGATATTTTTGGCTAGATGCCAGAAATCACGAGGGGAGTTAGATCTTGAAAGGTTTTGACATTTTCTGTTAATGAAGGTTGGACCATATCATGAAACATTTATGCACTGCACCTTCACTACATTCAAAAGGCTCCAGTTAAAGCTATAAGATTTTTAAGGCGGTTTTCATGGTTCTAGTGACAGATCAACAAGATTTTTATAATATTTTATAGGAAAAACACTCTTGAGAACACAGCTACTCCTCTCTGTGGCCTTTGTAAATAGTCGTGGTGAGAGAGCAAAGCGTTTCAGAATACACTCCAGTGTTTCCCTCGCGTGTCTTTACCCGGGTCAGTGTCCAACGCCCGGGCTTTCCTCCCAGCATCCCCCATTAGTCCTGGGTTTGTATTTTCAAAAGTTTCCGCGTCTTACTTCGATTACATGTAACAGCCTCTAGAGGAAGTTGTTATCAGAGATTTCAAGCGTGTTTTCTTTTTTTTAATGATAGTTGAACAAGGACTATACGTCATCAGTAGGAGAAATAACATGAGAGCCCAACAAATCATTCTCGTGGCCATTGAAGATTGTGCTTATGAGTCCAGAGGGATTAAGAATACCACTCATGATCCACGCATTGCATTACACAATGATATTATTTATCTCACTTATACTTCCTTTTACCATGACACGCGAATAGACATTGGTCAGTACTCCACATGCTACTCCTATACTTCCTTCAGAGATGAACCGAGACAGGCGCAGGCAAGTAGAGGCTATAGTGGAGCTGACACAAGAGTGGATCCTTGGCTAATTTCCAACTGGGAAAGAAAGATAGTTTGCTTTTTTTTTCTAAGTTGTTTGCGTTCTGAGTCACGTGAGCAAGAAGAAACGACAGCTGTGGCGAAGGAAATAAGTCTTGTAACTCCTCAGTGTTTACGTTCTGCCTGAGCCAAGTGCCGACAGTGAATGAAAGAAGGTAACACAGCTAGGGGCGTGTCGTTTTTCCACTGCTTTTCGTGGCATTTTGCATCGTACATAGTTTTAAAATCATTAAATTTGTCCACAGAAGCAATCGTTTACTCTTTCAGCGATCTAGCAGTAAAGTTCAAACACACAAGAAGTTGATTTTTCATTTATTTTACTAGCGAAAATGTGTGGTGAAAACGTAAACTTTAAAAATAAGGTGTGTGTGTGTGTGTGTGTGTGTGTGTGTGTGTCCTTTCGTTTCCTGCCTTGCTAATCTTCCAAACCCAGGAAGGAAAAACAATCTGAAAGCACCATATTCTTAAACGTCTTGATCTCTTAAATGAAATATTTTAAAGGCTACATAGATGATCAGTCGAGTCCTCACAGAAATATTTCCAAATGGCGGTTCAGAATTCTTGTTAAACTATCAGTATAATCATGAAAACACCCTTGAAAAAAAAAATAAATAAAATACACTACAACCTGTTGTCTGCATAATGCGCTGAAATGTTTACCAATGCGTGCACGTCTTAGACTAGCTATGTAGGAGTTACACTTTACGTAATTTTAAGATATATAAATATTTGCCATTTTAAATGTTAATGAGTTCATATTATTTTGTAACGGAATTTTTTTATCCTGTCAACTGATTTTTATTTACTTATTGATTTTTTTATATTTATTTATTTATTTATTTATTTATTTTACTTATATATATTTTATCTATTTATTTATTTATTTATTTATCTATTTATTTATTATTTTCTTTTTTTTTACGTGTTGATTTTGTTGTTCACCTCTCATGCACTTCCACTCAGAGCTCGGTAACGTTGCTGCAAGGATGGGTGGCGTTCACGGGTTTCCACAACCTACTGATCCTGGCTACACTCCTCGTGCCGCTTCCTTTCACCACCCTGACGCACCTCTTCCTCTCCATCGCCTACTTCATCCTCTCGCTGTACACGTGGGCGGTGGTCAAGTCTTATATGCACGCCCTCAAGGTGGAGCTGAACAAACCGCTGCTCCCTGAAGGTTCCATCACGGATTACACAGTAGATGGAGTGGATGTCACGGAAATACCAGTGCAAGTGTAAACAGGAGACAAGTGATTTGGAAGTTGTGACGTCGAGCATAGTTTATTAATCTCTCTGTCTGTCTGTTTATTTATCCGTCTGTCTGGATGTCTGTCTATCTGTGTGTCTATCTATGCAGTATAACGGTAAGGGTGTCTGTTTATTAATATGTCTGTCTATTTATTTATATATCTGTCTGTCTGTCTGCCATTCTTTGCAGGTGTAACGAGAATGATGTTTGCCTGGAGAGAGAGAGAGAGAGAGAGAGAGAGAGAGAGAGAGAGAGAGAGAAAGAGAGAGAGAGAGAGAGAGAAGGTTTTTCCCCTGAATGAGCCAATGAATTAATATCCCCTGAATTAAGGTACTATTGAAGGAGGAGGAGGAGGAGGAGGAGGAGGAGATGTAAGAAGACAAAATACCAGTTTTGTTTGATGGCAGAGTTTTGAAAATACTAAGAACAACAAGATGAATAAATAATGGATAAGTAAATAAATAAAAGATGCTTCCGTGTGTGTTAATATCCTGTCGTTGATGTGTACAAGCGCTAATAATATGAATTCACTGCCATTTCTTTCGACAGTTATGCAGGAATCCACCTCGGGTTTTCATAAAAACTACTGTTAAGAGACCACATAGATCATTACCTAGTTGGATTTTTCACTTTTTTTTTTCTACAGATGACACAGAATTCTTGTTAATAGCTACTTGGTAACAGCTACGAGACCAGAGAAACAGAAGTAAGAGCGTGTTTGTACCTTATATGTTTTATTTACTTATTTATTTATTTATTTATTTATGTGATGTTATGATACTAAATAATCAAAAGTTCGTGTTTTGAGATGCGTTGTTATCTCATAGGAACTATTTTCATAAAGCACCGAAATAATAAGTCGAGTTCCCGTATCTTCCTCCTTTTCTTCTTATTTTCGCTGACAAAACCGAATCCTTGTAAAACCATCAGTAGAATAGGAAACATCCTTGGAAATCTCAATATTTTTTTGCAGAACATGTAAAAGCTGCAAGCTGTCTGGCCTACACGTAGCAGCCCCTGCACGTATGTTACCATTGTTATCCCCTAGTCTATACAATTTAAAGACCTCTTCTCTATTAGATTCTCTCCTATCTTATCTTTTATGTTATGATACTGAACAATGCTGACATAGACCTTCACCTTGAGATATGGTAAAAAAAAAAAAAAAAGAAGAAGAAGAAAAAGAAAGAAAAGAAAAGAAAAAAAAATCAAATTTTTACATTGAAACCTAGACACGAGATATGAAAGACGTATAACAAGAATGGAAAACCAGAATAACTTTACAATGGTTTACCCTATAAATAGTTTTCTTTCATCTGACAAAATGACATATGAAGAAAAACATGTAACAACGGTATTGTATAAAGCTTTACCGGTGTTGTGCCATAATAGACTGCAAATATGAAAGATACTATAGCAATGACGATATACTGGAATAGAGATTACCTCTGCATTCAATAATTAGTATGAAAGCATCGTTCAGTTATTAAATACAGCCAGTTGTTATTGCAAGCGATATATATATATATATATATATATATATATATATATATATATATATATATATATATATATATATATATATATATATATATATATATATATATATATATATAATTTTTTTCCCATATCAAAAGATTCCTCGTCACAATAAAGAGAAGGGAGGAAAACTAAATATATCTTTTTTTTAATGTCATGTGGCAGGCAATGTGAGTGTGTGAGTAGATAAGTGCCACTCTCTCTCTCGGCTGTCACTATTGATGCCAGTAATCTCCAGTCTCGGTAACCAATCCTGCTGGACACAAAGTTACAATGTTATTCTTATGCTTTACAAGACACTAAACCAAGTCCACATAGTGCCATGAGTGAGGCAATTTTGCAGGTATAAGTTTATAAGTGCCACTGTACACCACATCCCCTGTTCTTTTCTTGTTATTATGTAACGTCGCCTACGATGCCAAGAGCCTCTAGTGAATCCAACCAACATACGAGAATCAGTGGAGTCTCAGAGACGGAGGAAGGTAGACTCGCAAGTCTCTGCCGAACTTCTGACAAAAAAAAAAGGTACGAAATAAGGTCATTACATCACTCGTCACTTTAAGCAGGCGTAGAGACTCACGGAGCGCCTGCATTGCCAGTACAAGTGTGGCGTGGAGGTACAGCAATAGGGTGTGGAATGGGTGCGAGTGTGGCTACGTGAGGTAGGGTAAGGGTGTGATGGCGGGGATCAGCTGATGACCACCGTAGCAGCGCTACACCACCCACATCACCGGTACAATGTCACCACCTCAGCAAGTAACACTGTACTGGATGAGTGAAGGCTGAGATGAAAGACGCGTGTTCTTTAACGCTTTGTTCTTTTATTAGGTCTATTTTCTTGGGCCACCGATGATGGGCGTGTTCTTGAGTGGTTATTGCTGATGTGTCCTTGTTTAGCTATCATTAGAAGCATGAAAACTCCTGTGAAAGCCTCTTAAACTCCCAGTACAGCTTGTTAGATATATGAGATAAGCTTGCGAGTATGGGAATACCGTGTCTTGAGCCCTGAAAAGAAACAGACGCTCACATCGCATGAAAAGCCCCATTTCTCATTATTTTCCAAGCAATACAACAATACAAGGTTCACTGAAGATCCCTACAGTAATACTCAAGACCTCAATACTTCCTTGTACTGTTGTGCACATACGAGGTTTGTGCTTACAGAAAAATAACCATAGTAAATAAGAGAAGCCATATGCTTCCTCAAAAAAAGCAGGGCAGACAGTGGAGCTTTAGACAGCTGGGAATACAATAAAAGGAACTACTAAAAAAATGGGAATTTGTTCTGGGAGTAGAATTCAAACTAAAAGATTCTCAGTCTAATAATTTGTCAGCTGCTGCTGTTTGGGGTTGCCACAGTGGATCATAGTTTGTTTTCTGTATCATGTTACATCCATCACCTTCCTTTCATCATTCTAGTATTAATAAAAGCTATGAAAGAAAAGTTTGTGAGCCACAGTGCAAACCATTATTACTGTTTCTCATTATTACATGCTTGCCATTTTTGTATAACAAAGCAATGAAAGAATAACTTGAGCCACAGAGTAAGCCTTTATCATTGACAACATTCTGCTTCTCCTTAGATGTCCTTAGCAAAGCTGGATCTGTCAGTGGCCCTCAAGCTGGCCTTCGTGGAGGACTCGCTTGCCAAAGTGGAGCAGTACAGGCATCAGTTGCAGGAGAATTCTCAAAAGGTGAGACTTTTTATGCAGCAGTACTGAACTGGCTTTGAAAGAGGCATTGTGAGGGGTAAAATATAAAAGGAAAGAATAACCAGGTGGAGCTCAGAAAAAAGACTAGGTGGTATAAAGTGCATGATTATATCAATTAAGGGCAAGACAAAAATAAGTGGTGTGGGATCATGCAATAGCAAGCAAATGGCAGAACAAATTAATGAATGACTTTAATGAATGACTTTAAAGAATTCCACCTTGGACACTTTGCCTGCCCTCTAATGAAATTACATCTTCAACCCCAACTTTAAACATCAAGCAAACAAGTTACATCAAAGGAATAGTAGTGGTGGTATCTTGGAAAAAAGTTTCTGGGTAAGTGGCCTGATCTGATCAGGAAACGAAGTGCACCAGAGAAACCACAGGAGAAGGCAAGGCAAAGGCGTGGTACCTACAGTACTCAGCGGCATCTTGGGTATTGCCACCATGATTAAGGTGAAGTCTCCAATATGAGTCACCTTGGCAGGAGAGGGAGACAGCAAGGCTAGAGAGACTTTTAGCACTCATTAAAATGGAGAGAATAATTCCAGGCTGGTTATGAACTTATGAAACATAAGAACACTGTGTTGGATCACCATAAGGGAGTCAGCCTCATAGGCATGCACGTCTTGCTCAATGCTTTCTCACGTCCTATGGGATGCTGTTGTGCTGGTAAACTTGCCCTGCTCTTATTTTTCTTCCTTGTGAGATTTGAACTGCTTTAATTAAGAGAAGTGTCAAGACTGCTTTAGAATGAAACTGCCAAACTCTTTGGAAACTATCTTATTAGAGTGGCCACTTAAGTGAACTTTTCCCAAGTTTTGTGCCCTTGGCCAGTCTCCTCAACACATAAAGGAAAAATGTTTGACATTTTAATTTTTCTTAAATGCATTTCTATTAGGAAATGTAAATTTGGTGTGTAGATCATGAGCAAGGATGTGGTTATTTTATTTAACCTTTACTTATTTATTTTCTTTTGTTTATTTATTTTATTTTACTTTATTTTATTTTATTTTTATTTATATATTTATTTTTATTATTTATTTATTTTCATTTATATACTTTTATTTTTATTTTTATTTATTTTATTTATTTATTTATTTATTTATTTATTTATTTATTTGATTAATTTTTATGTATATTTATTTATTTATTTATTTTTTTATTTTTATTTTTTTTTATTTATTTATTTATTTTTTTCTTCAAGTAAAATGTTAAATTGCAGTTTGCCTATATTGAAGATGTCTCTGCCTGTATTAATGATGGCACTGCAGTACATGCTACTGTAAGGGAACAGCCAGATGGAAGGATTATCATGTGTCCTTTGACCTTACACTGTGTCAAGGAGAGATTGTGAGGTTATTGCCTTGGTGTGTGGCTGTGATAAGATAAAAACAGTAAGGACCAAACAGGTAACTCTATCTCATTATCACTACTAGATAATTGCCTTGTAGTTTTTTCGCACCATTGGAGACAAGTACTGTACCAAACTTTGGGAGAAAGATAAGGTTCCTGTGAAAACCTCACGGGTGTCATCACCGGTAAACCATTGATTTAAGTACAGCAGACTCTTCACATAGCTAATGTATTTATAGCAGATGCTTACCTTTAACTCTCACATTTCATAAACGAGATAAAATTAAGATACAAAGATAATAAGCACTCAAAAGCTTCCTGAACAGTTGTGTGCATGAATTTTTTTTGTTACAGTAATTATTGAGAGTAAACTTTTGGATATAACAAACTCTCTCTCTCTCTCTCTCTCTCTCTCTCTCTCTCTCTCTCTCTCTCTCTCTCTCTCTCTCTCTCTCTCTCTCTCTCTCTCTCTCTCTCTCTCTCTCTCTCTCTCTCTCTCTCTCTCTCTCTCTCATATATATATATATATATATATATATATATATATATATATATATATATATATATATATATATATATATATATATATATATATATATATATATATATATATATATATATATATATATATATATATATATATATATATATATGTGTGTGTGTGTGTATGTGTGTGTAAGAGGGGGTCTGGGTTATGGCAACAAAAGTAGGAAAAAAAACCCACTGAGATGCCATAGAGAATAGCTTTGCTATGTCAAGGGTATGTTGTATGGCTGTTTCTCTCTTACATTTTATTTCTAATGTCATGCTCATGGTGTATCCTTCAATAAACTTATCATTACAGGTCAAGGAGGAGATACATGAGGTGGTGGACCGCCAGGTTGGATCACTGCGCATGAGGGAGAGGCAGCTAGTGAGGCAGGTAGAGGTGAGAACACTTGTATATGTCTTTCAGTAGTATAAGGAATATAACAAAGGTGATGCAAACAAAATTCTCAGAATCAGTAATCTGGATGGAACAAGAACATGGGAATAAGGCTTCAAACTTGAAAAGTTAGACTGAAGAAGGTAGAAGGAGAAATTGTTTTCAAATAGAGTGGTAGATGAATTAAATGGACATGGTAATCAGATTGTTAATGCTGAGTCATTATGGAACTTTAAAACACAGACACATTTATAGATGGGCATGATAGGTGGAAATGGGTACGTGTTTCATACAGGGATTGCCGTGTGTTGGTCTGATGGCTTCTTGCAGCTTCCTGTATTTTCTTATGCTTTTAAGTTCATATGTATAGGTTTTGTAATGCTTTTAAGTTCATATGTATAGGTTTTATAAAGTTCTCTTCAGTGACTCAACTCCTCTGCTATTCACTGTGGCAGATGACACAACACAAATTTATATGTACTAATGTTGTCCTTATTAATGTCCATTATTATCATTGTTTTACATACTTATTTTCCATAATAGGGGTGGGCAGCATAAGAGTGAATTTTTTGTTGTGGTGGTAGGTCTCTTCTTTGATGGAGAGCCCTCTCTTGTCTTCCATAGTTTCACGATCTTTCTCAGTCTTGCCACTGGTCTCGCTGACCTCGATCAACTCACATTTACATGACATTTACATGGTTAAGGATGCCATTAGCACCTTGTCATCTTTGTACTTCCACAGGTTGTTACGGCCCATGAGACTTGCCGCCTTGGCACCCAGCAGGCCCGGTTGATGCACAGCAAAGGCGCCCTCACAGCTACTTCAGATTTGCTGGACCGTTGTGCCAATTTGGAATCAAGCACACTGGCTAAGATTAAAGTGGATGAGATGTTCTCGTGAGTGCTTGCAACCTTAGTGTATGTTACTTATCCTTTGATTTATGACTTCTTGCTCTTAATGAATTGTCTGGTACACATTTAGAGTACAATTTCAAGACACAGAAGGGTTATATACTAGGTAAATACAAAATTTTCAGTGCCTCCAGTATATTTGCTTAATAAAATCATCTAGATAAAATAGTTTATGCCATCTTGAAGGGATTAATTGTTATTTTGTATTAATGGTGTGCTAGTTTTAATCCACTTTAACCTGCAAGCATCCTCCTCCCTCACTGCTCAGGTTTCTCTGATGTATAGTATTACACCCATACATGCTATATAAAAGTGCCCTCTTAAATCTAGGAGTCCCATTGGTGTCACTACTCAACAATTCACTGAATTAATTGATTTTATAGTATATGTATGAGATAGAAGATGAATGCTGGAATTTTTTTTTTTTTCGGAAACAAATTCTGCAAATTCAGTTCTAAGAGAATTACTTGTAATGGCATACTAGGCAACTAAGGCCACATAGCTCCCAATGTCTCATTGTGGATTTGAATCTATGACATAAGCACCTAAGTGCATGATGTTTTTTGAGAGGAAGGAAGATGTCTCACCAGGTATCTTAAGCAGGGATCCTCAACTCACTGTTTGTGGGCCACATGTGACCTTTAAGTCCTTGGCAAATAAAAAATAAAATAAAATAAAAATAAAGTAAAATAAAAAATACTCATCACTGTACTATGTTATATTGGTATTTCTTCATGTTTAATTTTAATGATACACAGCAATACAAGTTATATAATTAGTATTACTGCAAATTATTAAAATCCTATTTGAAATTTTGTACTATAGTTATGTATTATAATGAGTATGTTATTGTACATTTGGTATGTCTAGTTAGCCTAGTATAGTGGGTATTAAATTAAAGTGGCACACTAAAGGCAATATGAGACATTCATCACACACTGATCATCTAATGTGTTAAGAAGAAAAAAGATGCATCAGTCATAGAAAAATACTGACTTCGTTTCCTTAAGTTTATTGAAATTATTGAATCTTGTTTCAGTTCACAAGAAGTCCAACCTGCAAAGCGTGTTTCAGTGCAGCTGGATGAAACTGGCCTTACTTCAGCAATATCTCAGTTTGGTTCTGTTCAGCTGCCTGACTCCATCACCCACCATCCCTCTCCTGTCATTCCAGTGAAGTGAGTGAGCAGCATGAGCTCCTTTTGGCCTAAAGTTTTATTATAATTCTCAATATGATTATCAGGGAAATATTTAGTTTTTGCAAAGCTTAATAGTTGCCAGGGACAAAAGCTGTACTTGCCTCCCAATTAGGTATTTAAAATTAGCAAGGAAAGGTTGTATTAAGGTGATGGATATTGAGTGATTAACTAAGAGCACATGTGAGTTGAATGGAGGATGAAATAGGGAGAGGTTGGGCTATGGTGGATGTAGAGGTAAGTGAATGAGAATGAAAAGAAGTTTGCCTATCACAACCATTCTTGCAGGGACTTGCTATAAGAAGGCTGGGCATTTCAGATCATTTTTTCATCTTTTTGTTTTAAAGTTAATTTATTTCTTATTAGAAGTGCTACAAATGTTGAGACATTTTCACAAATTGGAAGTTCACCTCCAACTTTCCAGAATGTCTTCTTATTTTTTGACAGATGACCATTTGCCAAATGTCCTGTGGCACCTAAGGAAAACGGAATAGGTACTCTATTTCAATTCACTGCAAAAGGAATTCTATACCTAATTCCAGGTACACTGAGGAAGATTAAAACTAAATTTTTCCTGACAGGGTTGAGGAGTATGAGGATGAAGAACATGATGTGCTGCACAAAAGTGTCGCCTGTGCTGCCTCAGAGCCCAGCGCCCCCATGCACATCACAGTCCAATTCCCTCGTCTTGCCAACCACAGCTGGCTCTTTAAGCAGAATGGCAGCTCTTCCTGTGCCCTCACTCCTCCCAAGGTTACCATTCAGTTTATATGCTGGTCTCTCTCTCTCTCTCTCTCTCTCTCTCTCTCTCTCTCTCTCTCTCTCTCTCTCTCTCTCTCTCTCTCTCTCTCTCTCTCTCTCTCTCTCTCTCTCTCTCTCTCTCTCTCTCTCTCTCTCTCTCTGGTCATTTTGTCATAATTATAATTCCTGTTGTCATCTTTCAAGCAGCGTTACACATCACCTCACTCTACTCTTGCTCACATCAGTCCTTTGGCATCTACCTCTTTGATGAATTTTATTTCATTATCAGAAAAAATGTCTGTATTGCTATATTAAAATGAAAATCTTTCCTTTTGGTTAAAATATGTTCAAGTAGTATGCTGATGGCATTTATAAAACTTTCCATTGTAGTATCTTAGATAGCTGAGTTTAGAGATTTTCACTAAAAATAACTCCACTGTACTCAATTTTGAAAATGTTAAATTTTTCTCTATTTTTAATTACATTGTGTTTAGTCATAATCATGTGTTTACCATGAAGATTTATGGTGATGGTTAAGTGCAGTGTTCCTGACATTCTATAAGAGTCTGAAGTAGTCTCTGCGTTGACAGGTTTTGTGTGAGTTTCAGTATCAACTTCTTTACAGGCAATAGTGACCCAAGAGACCAAGTCCAGTGATATTGCTGCCTGGCTTGGAGATTTAAAGCTGTCCACAGCAATCCCTGATGAAGAATCTAGTGTCTATCAGTGTAGTGATGGCTTTGACCTGGTGGGAACACCGACAACATCTGAAGGTTCCAGCATTGAAATTGTTCCTCATATTCTGGATAAGGTATGGCCCCTTCTTGATACTTGGTAAATGAATAATGAAAGAGTGAAAGTTAATGGCAGATGCATTACTCTAACAGACAGGGACATTTACTGTTGGATTTCAAATCTTCGTTTGAAGCATGTGAAGAGTAGAGAGAGAGAGGAGTAGAGTAGAGAGAGAGAGAGAGAGAGAGAGAGAGAGAGAGAGAGAGAGAGAGAGAGAGAGAGAGAGAGAGAGAGAGAGAGAGAGAGAAGCATTGTGATAATCTTATTGTGATAATCTTTCCACTAATGTTTAAAGAAAAAGTGACCGAGTGCTAAATGCATTTGGATAATATAGTAGAATGTAACATTACTTCTAAAAAATGTAACAAATAAGTAATGAATGCATAATCTGATGAGTTTTTTTAAGGTTTGTAAGTTTGTTTATCACTCAGTGTGAGCCCAGTTTGCCCTGTTTGCTAGCACTGCTTGGTTTTGACCAAGTGACAAAAGCGTCACCTCTTACCCTGTTATTTAATGTACTCCATATTATAGCTTACTATTGTTGTTTGGGGTTTAGGTCAGTTATGTGATGACATTAAACAATGATTATATAAATAATTATTGCACAAAACATGTACCTGTAGGTTGCTTTTTCCAGTAGATTTATGACAGTTTAATGCAACTTGTATTTTTATCACATCCTAAAAACAAATTACAGACAGAAGTTAATAAGAGTTAGTGCAGTAAACACACCAGGACTGACAGACCCAGAGGATGAAAATTAGTGAAAGTAAGCCAGTTGTTATGGTAGGTGGTAGTGTTGCAGAAGGAAGGAAACTGTTGTGTTGCTTTCATACTGGGATGGATAAGTAGAAGGAAAATACTTTATGCAGTCTTGCACATCACACAGGTTACTACTGTACTTGTAGTAATGCAGTGAGTGTGTATGTTTGTCTGTGTGTGTATACATACACATGCATGTTGCTTGTTTGCCTCTCTCTCTTTTCCTATAAGATACATAGTGTTTGAATTTTTACCAGTACTTTCATTAATTTCTAATTCAAATTTAGAAAGTTGACATTTGTACTTCTATCTTTAATCACTAATTTACAGTGAAGATATGCAGAAAGATGAATGATGTGCCACCATAGTGGATATGTTTACTTATTCATTCTAGCACGCTAGAAATAGTGCAGTGATAAAGGATCACTGTAGATTTAATTGTACCAAAAGTATCTAGTGCATTAAAGTACAACTCATATTTCACAGGATATCAACATTTGGAAATATACAAGCTTTGTGGAATTCAAAGTAATTGTACTTGCTCAATAATGAAATCATGCCTAGTATGAGAGGCCACTTTGAGGAGATGAATGAACTTTCCTAAGTCAAATAATTATAGCTTGAAAAATGTATGGATTCTTATTGCTGTAAAGAAAAATTGCACCTTATACTTAAACTGGTATTTACACTTTAATATGCTAGATTGAAGAGGATTGGAACTAAGATTTAATACGTCAGTGTTTCATATTTGGTTTTTAAAATGGTCTCACCAATAATGGACCAATGCAATGTTAGTCATGCACAGATGATTGCTGTAGACTGAGCACACGTACTCATTCAGCATTACATTGCAGGAATGTTCGTCACCTGGTTCAGCAGTGTGTGAGATTGAGAATGTTCATAATCTAATCAATGACAAGTCACGTTGGCTGAGCAGCAGAACACCAGAGGAAGCAAATGAAGAAAAATTGGATATCACTTCTGCTTGCATGGCTAATGAGACATGTCAGTCATTCAAGGACTGTCTGTGTCAAAACAAATGTCGTGAGAATGCATTGGAAAAACTGCAGCAGACCACTGATTTCAAGGCCAAGACAAGCCGTAAGAGGACCTTTTCTGAGGCTGAGGGCATCCATGCTATCCTTACCCACATGGCTAAAATACTATCCTCTGAAAATTCTCAGTGGCTGTTAAAGAAACATGAAGGAGGAGAATTACCAAGCCCACCAAAGTGTGTCATGTACAATTCCCCTGGAGACACTTGGCTGTGTCAGAGTTCTGACTCCCCCACCAAGACTTTTCCTCGAGCTCAGTTGTCTTCCCACTGCAACACTTGGCTGCTGAAACATCTCAAGAACCAGAAGAATGCTCAAGAAAAAGATGAAAAGGAAAAGGAAAAATGCACTGATGAGAAAGACAACAGGATCACCTCAGAAGCCTTATCAGAGGCACTGAAGAGAGTCTGTGTCGATCCAGCTAAAAGAAAATGTGTTGGTGATGAAAGCAACCACTACTCCTGTCCACCATCCCTCACCTTCAACGACCAGCCATGGTTGTTGGCAAGAAAGTGGGATTCCAATAAACACATTTCCAAGGATCAGTGGCAAGAAAAGGACAAGACCTTGAAACCTCTATGGCTCTCTTCATCCAGAGATTTGAGTCCAGGGAAGGAGGCTAGCATCTTAGGTGTTCCCATTAGTTTGCAGGGTTTTGTATCACCATTAGATAGTGAAGCAAACTCTTGGCTACTACATTGATACTATGAATCACTACTTCCTTCGCATGTAGTCTTTCTCTCTTTTTTTTTTTCCCCCACATCCTTCTTTTCTAAAAATTGGTGAGAATGCCATCCCACTCCACAGAAATTGTGAGGTGTGAACATTCTGCACCAATGAATTATTGAGGCATGAGGAATTGTGGAAAATCCCATTTATTTAAAATGGAGAACTTATTTCTCTTTCCCTCTTGACATTTCTGTTCTTTGTAGCTCTGCTTATATGACACTGCAAGCCATGTCAAGATTTATAATGTATATAATATATCTCATACTATTAATGTTTTTCATATATATATTACTTAGTTTTTAATGTTATCTTTGCTTTTATAAAAAATAGTGACAAAAAATTCAGTGAAACTTTTTTTTGGTGAATGTCAACACTTAAATTGTATATATCACCAGACTAAATCTTAAAGGAAATTTTAGGGCAACATTTTAATAGTTATTTTGTATAACAAGCACCAAAGGTCCACTTTTACTGTCATGTAATGAGGAAGCTCTTTGTATTTTATTACGGGTTGACTCTTGTATTTCTTTTTTTTTTAACATTAGGTTAAAATTTTTGACAAATTCATTGATATTGCAATTCTCTCTCTCTCTCTCTCTCTCTCTCTCTCTCTCTCTCTCTCTCTCTCTCTCTCTCTCTCTCTCTCTCTCTCTCTCTCTCTCTCTCTCTCTCTCATCATCCTTCCATATTGTTTTGCCTGTGTAGTCTAGAGAATTCTCACATCACCAAGAGAGACAGCTAGAACATTTAGGGAATGGCACAACTATGTCAAGGAATAAGAAATCCCTTCTTCATTCATGACTGTGCTGAGAATGATTAGAGTGGGATAGAATATGTAGTTACAATATTGTACTGCACAAGAGTGGTTTAAGTCTTATCAAATGAAAGCAGAGACCAGAAAAACAAGAGCTATATTGAATTATTGTATGCACAGAAATAATTTGCTGATGCTTACTGGTTCAACCTGCAGTGAATTTGTGGAACTTGCATATCATGTGTTTAATTGGAAAGTTCAGATATGTGTTATGCGGTAAATTGTGGTGATGCAGGAATTCTCAGTACACTTACTCTGATGTGTCATGGTGAATTTGTGTTTATAATATGGTTTTGTTTTTTATAGTTCAGTAGTTTATATATATATATATATATATATATATATATATATATATATATATATATATATATATATATATATATATATATATATATATAATGTCAAATCTATCTCGCATTTCTGTATTTTCAGCCTGCAAGACATACTACGTAAAATTACAGGAAATTTTAAAATAGGCATAATAGGATGTCACATGGGTAAGAGGATAACTTTGTAACTCGATGCAAAGTTGCCCATTGCACAGCCTGTTATGTTACTGTTTGGCAAATGTGTCTTCATTAGCCTGCATTACAAGATGTGATTAATACCCAACTTATACTATCTATCTGTACATCAATATATGCCATCCCAGTTCCCACACAAGAGGGATACACACACACACCAGAAAAAGAAGTTAATCCTTACTTCATGATGCTCTTCTTTAAAAGATGATGCAGTGTCAGCATTTGTGTGGAATTATCACTTAGCAGTATTAAGTAATGGATAAACCAAAGTATGTCTAGTAGTCCACAAAATTCAGTGTATTCCACATGTTTCTCATTTCTGCATAATGCACACACAGTTATTTGAGAAGCCTTTGTTTCCCATAGTATTTTTTCTTACTGTTATAAACTTACTGCATTCTTTGTTTTCTGTGTATAAATTATTAGAATAGCAGATTTTGGTTTTGTTATAATGTTATGTTGTATGTCACCATTTACTATAGCAGATTTTGGTTTTGTTGTTATAATGTTATGTTGTATGTCACCATTTACTGACTTTAGAAGTCACTTGGTTAGTTGATGACTTTAGAGGTCACTTGGTTAGTTGATGGTGTATCCTCACAGCTCAAGACTGATAGGAAAAAATGGAATAAGTCACACATACATGCACATCGTACATACTTAAAAGTTTTAGCACTTTTAAATTAAGAAATTATATTAGAAAACTTAAATTGTATTGCATAACACTCATAACATCATGAAGATTTAGACATCTTGAGAATGGCAGATGTCTCGGGTCTCATTCCAGATAATGACTTTTCTTCACTCTTGGTGTTTTTTGAATGAATTGTTTTTTCATTGTGTGTACTTGAGCTTTCATTTTTAGCCCTGATTACTCTAATTTCTGATGAGTCAAAAGAGGCACGAGTTGTCAAGCACAAACTACCAAACTGTCTTGTGCCTTGTGGCACAGAATAAAGAAATCAAGATGCAAGTGTCAAGGCCT
Source organism: Scylla paramamosain (assembly GCF_035594125.1). Taxonomy (NCBI): domain Eukaryota; kingdom Metazoa; phylum Arthropoda; class Malacostraca; order Decapoda; family Portunidae; genus Scylla; species Scylla paramamosain. The sequence goes on from NC_087164.1 coordinate 13,443,277, forward strand.
GCCATAAGTTTATGTAATACAAGTGGTGTATCTGCATGAGTGTATGCAATAGTCACTGAGATTATGAATTATAACAATAAACATATATTTGCAGAAATAAGCACATTATTATCCTTTTTGTTCAACTCCTAAAAATGTAGTTACATGGGATATGATGATCAAAATTGACACTATGATCAATAAACCTAACACCCTCTAGTTTTTCTGTTCAGTCTTTATTAGATCCCTTATGATTTATTTGTAAACTTGTGATAAAGCAACTGTAAGGCAGCTAAAGGCAAATGATCACTGCATTTTTACCTGGGAAATGCTTCATGTACTGAGATGTACAAAACCTTAAAAAAAAAAATTGCTTATGAAATGTCAGACCATATTTCTATTCCACCTATCAGAGAGAACAAGGTCTCTGAGGAAAATGAACACAACACACTATATATCTTCATTCCAAGCCTTGTGTCATAACTCATAAACCTTAACAATCCCTAATCCCAGATTTCCTAAATATGGAGCAAACCGTAACAATCATATTAATGACGGCATTCAGGTCCACACAAGAGCTACTGTCCCCTTCACTACCACCTAAAGAAAATCTGAGCATCTATTTTTCTCCTCTAGGCTGGAATGAAGAGGTGCTTGTAACTCATAAGCATTTCACCTACTTTTATCTTTACCTCAAATACAGAAAGAGTACACCATCTTAGAAAATCCCACTATTAAAAGATATTCTGGAAATTAAACTGTCAGCTAAGAGGAGGAGGAACTGGATGGAAATGGATAGCCAGTCCTTATTTCATTCCCAATACCAGGGCAATCCAGGTCTGTTTTTTCACATTTTCTATCAATGGGAGACACCTACAGCCTACCTACACTCCACAACTGTCTAAAGTTTTCTTACAACCCCATACCTTTGTGCTCATCACACTGATTATAACTTACTGAGTATATTATCAAGAATCTATGTGAAATAAAACCATTCAAGCATCATTCATTTGCCCAATTAGCCAAAGAAAATTGGGATTAAGGAAAACATTAAAAAGTAGGAAGCAAGAGTATTGTACAACCAGAATACAATTCAACAGTGCTTACAGCTTCAGCAAATGTACATATCTACAATCTCAGAGTGATCCTGTACTGCCACCACTACTCCACAATTACTTCAACAATTCAAAAATCTTAAGATAGTCCAGTCCAGCACTCACTGATTGCCCACAACCTTCTGGCAGTCTCTCTGTCCTGGGCAGCATCTGACACAGTAGTTTCTTTCATGTTGCTGAGGGTATGAGTAAAAGGTTCAGGTTAGGGAGAGGGGAGAGATGAGACAATACACAACACATCTATGCATTCATCAGTTACATATTAAGATAACTATTTTCTATATGCCCCAAAGGCAGCTTTCAAATCAGTAAATCAAATATACTAAATTGTCACACAGCAGTTCTAAATATTTAAAGCCACTCACAGCCACACTTTTTTTTCTATAAATCTAAATCATAACCTTTGCTGAACACTACACACACATCTACCATCAGCTCATACCTGAAGTACTTCCCAGATACCCCAGCCAGGTCAGGGCTGAGGGCTGCATGGATGGTGGTCTGAGCACCCTGTCGAGGAGTCTTGAGAAAGAGCCACAAGAATGGATGAAGTATGATCATAGCCAACCAGCTCTTGTTAATGCTCATGTGTCGCCCAATGTCAGTGTACACCAAGCCAGGGTGAACAGCATTGCAGGTTACTCCTGATCCTGAAATTACTCTTTCATAAGTCTGTGTTATATCTTGTGTTACCAAACAGAAATTTATTCAGAGGATAGCTATTAGAGGAAGCAGCCTGTGATTCAACTCTTGATTAGATATTCATGATACATAAGCAATAAAAGAGAAACAGGAAGGAATTGGTTCACAGACACAGAGGTGGATGAATGGAATAGACTCATTATTCACAGCTAGTACCAAGTTAATAGAAAGCTTAGCTTTAAAAGATGAGATTAATTTATGAAAACAAATGAGAGGTAAGTTTAGATAATTATGCTTTTTAGAGGGACTATCATATGTAATCCAAGTGGCTTCTTATAGCTATGTTCTTATTCTTATGACTCATTTCTGAGGTCAGGTGAACTTTAGTCAACCCTAAATGCACTTCTTTCTGTGCAACTGCAACATGTGAGATGATATCCAAGAAGATATCTACCCTGCCTAGTACATTACATTGTATCCAATTAATCAGAGCTTTTCATTCCAACCTTTCTGCTATTATCTCATTTATGTGTGATGGTTTTCTGCACTGATAATATCCATCAGCTACACTCCACAGCTGGGAGTGAAATCTAAGCACCATGCCAGAAACCCACCAGCCAACCTCTCAGCAAGCTCCCGGGTAAATAGGATGTTGGCCAGCTTGCTCTGTGCATAAGCCTCTCCTTCGTCATAATCCTTGGTGCTGTTGAGATCTGCAAAGTTGATCTTCCCACGCTCATGTGCAACGCTTGATACATTCACCACACGACTCGGCGCTGATGCCTGATGAAAGATAAAGGAACTAGTGACAAGTAGTAATAGCCATAGTCTACATAATCTAACTCCTTGCAATGAGTTCCTAGTCACCTTTAGTTTATCAAGAAGAAGACAAGTGAGGAGGAAGTGGCCCATGTGGTTTGTGCCAAGCTGCAGCTCAATGCCTTCCTTTGTGTAGGACTTCTTGCACCTCATGACTCCAGCATTGTTAATCAGCAAGTCCAGTCGTGCCTCCTCTGCAATGTGCCAAATGATGTACTGTTACAGAGGGAAAAACTACCACCTACTACTACCAACTACTACCACCATCTTTCTAAACTGATGTGTCATGAAACTATCTCAAGGTGCTGGCAATGGGTGAGTGACTCCCTGCTTCTGCCTGTGTGTTTTCCTCCCTTGAGAAATGTAAAGCATGTGAATTATAAAGCGAGAGTGGTGAGGTTTGAAGCATTTCTGGGTGGATTGAACATGAGAAGGGAAAGCAGGGGACAAGTAGAATAAAATCTAGAGATCCTATTACTATAGCCTTCCCCAAGCTATAAATCAACTCTTTCCAGAATTTCTTACATTTCCTGATCTTTCTTGTTGCAGTTACAATGGAGTGCATAGAAATAAAAGCATACTTCACTGACACAACTTCATACCTCACCACAATGTTCTTGCACCTGTGTTTAGAAATAATGATCAAAGAGTTCTGTGTTCAACCTGCTGGTAATATCTGTTACCGCCGAGTGGGTGAAAGACCACCGAGCAGGTGAAAGAAGTTGTTGTTGAGCAAGCATATGCTAAATAATATGATCTGTGTTATGAGAGTTAAAGTGAACTAGTATATGAAGTATGGGTAACACTAAGGAAACTAAGTTAATTAGAGTAGAGATTAAGGAAACTGAATTCATTATATTAGTTAACTGCAGTAGTGAAGATGTGTGAGAGGAACTAGCTCTGAAGAGCTTAGCTGCAGAAGAAGTGAGAGTTGTGTTTACATGGTAAAGTTGATGACATGGCGCATAGGGTAGATAAAACACAGAGGGATCTCCGTTGAGGAATGAGTCACCTGGGAACTATTGCTGATCTAAGGGTAAGATGGGCAGGTGTGAGGCACCGAGGGCCAGCAGGAACAAAGCCTGGAGGGACAGATTCCTTTGTACCACCACTGAGTTAGGGTGTGACTACTCCAGAAAAGATTGGACCACTACAATACAGACGCAGGTGTTGCTTGGTGACAGGCCTCCTTAAGACCCCAAAAACATGAGTTCCACATCTGTATTACAAAGGATTGATTGCCCTCATTAGTATAATCCATTATTAGTGATGCACTATCTTGATACAGCATGTAATGGTTAGTAGTGCTACGCACGTCTTATGTTTATTACGTATGTCTTCAGGTTTGACTGAATGCAATAAACGATCCATGTCACCATGTGGGTCTAAATTCCTTTAGCTATCTCCGGGCAGTTACAGTATCAATTTCTCAGCTATCATTGTGAGACTCAATATTATACACATACGAGTATATAGCAGTAGTGCAATGGGGAGTGGATGGAAATTCAGGAAACCATTGTCTCTACTCACTCTTTGGTATCTCTCTTAGATCCAAGTAGCCTCTGTGAGGAGTGCAGTGTTGTGTAATAATAAAACCTGGATAGTGAAGGATGATGATATTCGCAAGCAGAGAACTGAGGTGAGGACATGATGAATGATCAATGTAATGAATATGAGGAACATGTGTGGAGTAACACATATAGTTTTAGTTAGAAGTAAGGAAATGAGAAGAAAACTTCAATCAGATCAAGTGCAGGGAAAGATGTGTGTACAAGGTGTAGTCAAAAAGTATCCGACCTTTGACCAAAAAACAAGTAATACTAAAAACTCACAATTTTTATTTAGCCTCCTTCAAAGTATTTGCCTTTGGAGTCTACACACTTCTGCCAGCATTCCTGCCATTGTAGGAAACATTTCTGGAAGTAACTTTTTGGGATGCTGTAGAAATGTGCTATTAAATTTTGCTTAATGTCTTCTGTTGACTGAAATCTTCTCCCTTTGAGTGTATTTTTGAGCTTTGGGAATAGCAATGTCACACGGAGCTGAGTCTGGGAAATAGGAAGCCTGACAAACAAGTGGTGTGTTACGCTTCAAGAAGAATGCTTGGACAGCATGGGCGAAACAAGCAGGTGCAGTGTCCTGTTGGAGTTGCCAGTTCTTTGCTGCCCACAGGTCAGGTTGCTTTTGCTGCACAGCTTCAAGAAAGCAAAGAACCCCCAGGTAGTATTCTTTGTTAATTGTCTAATCTTGTGATGCATGTTCATGGTGCACAATACCTCTAGTCAAAACAACAGGTCATCATCAGTTTAACATTGCTGTACACCTGTCTTGCTTTCTTTGGTCTTGGCAAGGATGAATGTTCCCACTGAGATGATTGCAATTTTGTTTCAGGGTCATAACAGTACATCCATGTCTCATCTTCAGTGATGACAGTGTTCATGAAGTTTTGATCTTGGTTAGCACACTCCAGCATGTCCTGGGAGACTTCCTTTCTGTTTTCTTTCTGCTGGTCAGACAGCAGCTTTGGTACAAATTTGGCTGACACCCTCCTAATGAACAAATCTTGTTATAATTGACTGAACTGACCCATGGCTGATTCCAACTTTGGCAACAATCTCCTCAATAACCACACCACAGTCTTCATACACTTTTCCTCAAACCTTTGCAATCATTTTGTCATTTCTGCTAGTCAATGGTCTGCCAGAATGTGGCTCACTGTCCAATGAGGTCCGTCCATCTTTGAACTGGTTGTACCACTCCTTTATTTATTTTTTTCCCCATAGCATCATCTCCATAGGCCTTCTAAATTTTTTCTGATAGTCTGGGCTTGAAGATCACTAAGTTTTTAGCAGAGTTTGATACAATATCTTTGCTCAAAGCATTCAATCATCTTGACTAAAAAAAGAAAAATTGCAGAACACACTCTTCATGTTTGTACTCAACAAGTCACTGTGGGCAACTGTCACCACTTACAGACGTGAAATTTTTTAAGCATGCTCAGTAAGGACACAGCCACCTAATACCCATACGGATTTTGCTCGTGCATTATTACTTTGTTCTAAAAAATTCAAGGTTGGATACTTTTGACTACACCTCATATTTATGCTCCAACATAGCCCAGCTATCTGGTCCTAATAGACAGATTACAGGGTAAGCTGCTCAAATGACTTTCATGCAGTGTAGGTGGTGAGGACTAAATGCTATGATGTGAATGTGAGTGCATGTATAAATCAAGTCTAACTCATCCACTTTTAAGGGAGATGTCAGTCTGACAGAAACATAGTAAAATACATAGTGGAGAATTTTCTAACATAAGGAAAATTTATATCCTAACATAAACATATGTATAAATAACATATAAATAAATGCAATTAAGATGCATAAAAACAGCAATATGAAATAAAAGTAGTAATGTCCCTCTTATGATGATTCACTAATGACAAAATGAGGCCAACAAACGCATTGAGAAAAAATATACATGAAACAAATAGTTACATTACACAAAGACAACTGCTTACTTTGATTAATTCTGTCAGCAAAGTCCCTGATAGACTCCTGTGAAGCCAGATCACATTCCTCGCAATAGATGTGCTTGTTACGGCTCTCCAGTGCAATGTCTTTCCTTGCCTGCAATACAACAAATGTATAGTATCAATAGGCCACTTCATTAAATCTGTATTTTCATAAAGCTGGCATTAAAGTGTCACATGTGTGGCACTTATAATGCAATACTGCTCATAAATACATTTTGATTCTGAATACTTCTTCTATTAGCGAAGAATTTTCAAAACTTGCTCCCAGAAAGATAATAATATGGAGAAAAAATCAACAGCAACATACCTGTAGGTTCAAATTATGTTGTTTAATCTGACAAGACAAGCTTCTGTACATGAAAGAAGTAGCTTTAGAATGAAGGACAATACAGCTATAATCCAAAGCTATTATTGCTTATGGGGGTAAGAGTATAAATGCTTATTGTAGAATACTGTGTTGTATACCTCTGTAGTGTAGATAGAGGGATTGTGCAGAGACTGAACACTGTCTATCATGCTTCCAATCCAATCAAATGCCTAATAAGGAAGGTGAATTCTAGAAATTTAAATACAGTACTAATCTGACTAAAATACCAAAATGTTTTGGAATACATATTAAATATGAAAAAAACAAAGGACTATCAACTCCTCTCCCCTAACTGACTGTCTTCAGCATCTCTCTTTTTACTGCAACACTGCATCTCTTGCTATCTTCTATCACTATTTTCACACTTAATTGCTCTTCTGACCTTGCCAACTGCATGCCTCCCTTCCTCCCATGGGCTCACTGCACAAGAGTTTCTACTTTCTCTCACCTCTATTCTGTCTCCCATTCTAATGCATGAGTTAACCAGTATTCTCAATATTTCACCCCTTTTACTGGAGCTCTGGAACTCCCTGTTTGCTTCTGTATTTCCTTTTTTCCAGTGACTTAAAAATTTGCAAGAGGGAGGCTTCAAGATATTTATCTTCCAATTTTGAATAACCTTTTTGACATTTCTTTAGAAACTGGCTCCTCAGTGGGCCTTTTTTCATTCATTTATTGTCCTAGGCCAATGTACCAATTACAAAAAATAAATAAATAAATAAAAAAAAAAGCCCAATTATGAAGCTGAATTCTACATTGATTAAAATAAAGTATTAATCTGATTAAACTGGTGAAAGCACGTTGGAATACATCTTAAAATAAGAAAAACGAAGAACTACAATATTCTCACACTCACCTCTAGGCATTTGTCCATGTCCCTACAAGCCAAGATGACTCTGGCCCTGTGCTTGGCCAGGCTGAGTGCTGTCTCCTTCCCTATCCCTGTGTTGGCACCCGTCACTATAACTGTCTTGCCAGCCAGATTTTCATCCCCACTGTAATTCCCACCACCTGTGAATTCCCTGTAGAGGAGAATGGAAGGGAAGTAAGCAAAGGGAAAATTATCTTATTATAGTGACAGGAAGAGGCACTTGGTCATTCTACTTCATTCTACTACTTCATTCTACTGATATGGCTAGACCACTCACTTGAACACCACCACACCTCCCACAAACGCCCCCAGGCCAGCAATGCGTAGGAAGTATTTTGGCGCCCGGAAGTTCATGTCACTTCTGAAAAAAAAAAAAGGCAGTAATGAGGAATTTTATTTTTCAACCTGAAAAAAATAACTAAATAACAAGTAAAGTTCATATTCTAACTGTGTAACATGCCCATTTCTGTACATACTGTGACAGTTGGCACACACACACAGAAATTAATTAAGTACAGAGGTAATAAGTAAATTCACAAATAAACAGAAAAACAAATTAACAAAGAAGATAAAAATGAATCAGAAATAAAAAGCACATTGTCCAACATGGATTACTGGTATTTTATGAGATGTTTCTAGTCTATTTACAAAATCATTCCCTAATTAAGTAGTATTATGAGGAGTGTGAACAAACTGTTTGTGGTAACAAGGTTAGTTAAAAAGAGCAGCTGCCAACTAAGCAAGTATTTCTCTGATTTTCTCTTGATGAGGATTTGGCCAGAGGTTCTCAAACTTTATTGCTTCGTGGTGCATTAATGATATATCTTGGACTTTGATGGCACACCAACTCTACAGTCACATGTAGTGTATACCTATCCATGAAAATTATGCAGTGCACTGGGGGGAGAGTAGTGGCAAAGAGTTTGAGAATCACTGGTCTAGACTCGAGCCCTTCACTGGTATTACCTGTATTGTCTAGCCAGAAGCATAAAAAGCAAAACAATAAAGTAATACCAGAAATTTGGCTGTCATATGCAGGAGGGCAAAAAGCACAATGATAAAGAAATACTACTTAGGGTAAATTTTCAGATTAACACCATAATCCCCCTATCCTCCTAACCTAGCTTGGGAACTGCACCCCCCTGACCCCCCTAGAAACTAATCTAACCTAATCTAACTTAATCTATCCTACATGATCGTGTCTAGGGAATTTTTTGGGGAAGTGTCTGTGTCTATTTAAAAACTATGGATTATCCACAGGAACTCAGAGATAGAAAGTTCTTTTTAGAATCCAGTAAGGTATGCAAAAATCACATTCCCAATGTTATAGAGCATGCTGGTGTAAATCTTCAATAATATCTTATTTAGATCCTTAGCTAAGTAAGATGCAAGTAGAAAAAGCACAAGGAGAAAGAAATATTAGGTTGGCCATATTATAAGCAGCAAAAGAAAACTAAAAGAAAAAAAATGCATTTCATGGCACAAATCACTTGAAAACTCATTCTACCTTATGTTTAACCCTTTCACTACAATAGGTATTCTTTAACATTACCGTAAAAACTAATTTGAATACATAAACACACACACACAAAAACAAAAAAAATACAGAAAGGGCAGTAAATCTTGACTTTCCTAAGCTGTAGAACTGTTTAAGTGGCTGTAGAGCACCGATGTATATAAAAAAAAAAAGTATATATATATATATATATATATATATATATATATATATATATATATATATATATATATATATATATATATATATATATATATATATATATATATATATATATATATATATATATATATATATATATATATATATATATATATATATATATATATATATCCAGGTTAGAAGAAATTTCTCTCAATCACGAGCTCAAAAGAGTGAAGTGAATGGGCAGACATACCCTATTTCATCAGAAAGAGTAGCATCACATGGTACATGAATACTTGTTGTTGTTGCTAAAGGCAGTGACGATCAATATGAACCTATATGCCCTGGTGAAGGCAAGAATACTTACTTCCATTGGTGTGAAGTTAATCAAAATAATATTTTGATTTTGATCTTGATGGTATATCGTGATCTTGATCTTGATGGTACAGGTGGCACAAGATCACTCCTGAGCCAGGCCTTTGGATCGGCAACTCCTGTAGAAGGGGAAAAAAAAAAAAAAAAAAGAGAAACGAACAGCATCCTCTATCCTAATTGATCATACACCTGGCACGCCACATTCTCTCCAGAAACTTTCACCGCCTCAATCATCCTTTCATTCGCCTCTCTACACAGTCCCAGCAACAACACCATCCATTCCTTTCCTGTCTTCTCCACTCTTTCATTCCTATCATGCCCTAACTCAGTCAGTATCACTTGCATCATCTCATTCCTGTCTCTGGCATACTTCACACACTCCAGCATCACATGTTCCACCGTCTCATCCTCTCCCATGTCACACATCTGGCACACTTTGCTGCGGGACTCAGACCACCTGTAACTCCTTGCATTCACATCCATACACTGTGCCCTCGCTCGGAAGAGAAGATCACCGCCCAGGCTTCCATCATACCACCTTTCATACCTTGGGGCCTCTTTTTCCTTGTACCATTCTAGGGTCTTCTTTCTTTCCATTTCATTCTTCCATTCAATCAATCCCACACATTTCACTTCTTTGTCTATCTCATTCTTCCATTTTCTCACATCCCATTCGGTTCCCACTCTGCCTCCTCTTGTTACCACCCATTTACGCTCATTTTGATTCCTACCAGCCATTCTTATAGCCCACACAACTTGCAATCCATTCCTGTCTGTCATTCTCATGCATCTCTTCCTCCATTTGCTTCCACTTTCATTCCACAGGTACACCTTCCTTGCTATTCTTGCATCATCCATTCTCTCAAGCCTAATCTTGTACCTAAGTGTGGCTTTTGTCAGTCTTTATCTGAAGGTGCTCCATCCCATGTCACCTCTCAAGGCTTCAACTGCTGTGCACCTCGGTGCACTCAATGCCATCCTTGCTACTCTATTCTGGCCCACTTCTAACTTATCAATTTCACTTTCATTCCATGCAATCACATCCATACCATACATTATACATGGCACAGCCACATTCTTCCACACTTCTCTCAACACATCATACTTACTTGCTCTCATCCTTGCCGCGCTTCCCAATCGACCTACCCACTGGTTTACCATACTTATCTTTTCATTCTTTGCCTTTGCACACCCACTAGGACTCATCCACATCCCTAAGTACTTGTATTCTTGCACCTGTCTCAACTCATTCTCTCCAAGTCTCCATACCACATTACTTTCATCCTCTGACCTATTCACAATCATTACTTTGCTTTTCTCACTGCTAAACCTTACTCCAAAGTCTTTACCATAGCCATCCACCACATCCAACAAACTTTGAAGCTCATCTGCCGATTCACTCATAACAACTACATCATCTGCATAAAGGAGCACACATACTTTATCATTCCCCACACTTACCCCTACATTCATTCTTCCTGGCTGCTAGCTCCTCTGTATACAGGCTAAAAAGGGTTGGTGACAATAAACAGCCCTGCCTAACTCCTCTCTCATTCTTCACCCAGTCTGTTTCTATGTCTCCTAGTCTGTATCTAGCTCTTGTGTCCACATACATACTTTGCACTATGTTAACTATCTTTGCACTCAATCCAATCTTTTCTAAGACTCTACCTAGCATTGGTAGCATTCAATACACTTGAATGACTTGATCTTGATCTTGGACCTACACATTTGATCTTTATGCCACTGATGATAAAAACAGACATAAAACAGTGTCCGCCACATCATTGTCCTAATTCCTACATCTGGCACACCATATTCTCTCAAGGAGCTCCTTCACTGCCTCAATCATCCTTTCTACCGTGTCTCTACAGTCTACACAGTCCCAGCTGCAGCATCATCTATTTCCTTCCTGTTCTCTCTCTCTCTCTCTCTCTCTCTCTCTCTCTCTCTCTCTCTCTCTCTCTCTCTCATCCTCCTTCTACACTTCATCATTTGTCATCTCTCCTTTCCACTCTTCCTTCTCCCTCTCCTTGCCGTCTTGTTCTTGTTCTTGTTCTTTTCTTCTTCGTGTTCTTATGAAATTTTGTCCGTGATATGTTTTGTATAAAAGGGAATGGCAGCATTCATGTTTCCTCCAGTTATTCCTATCCATTTTATTTTCTTCAGTGGGTCCCATTCCTCTCAGCTCCGCTTTAAGCACAGCATGTCCCTCTATCACAATCTGCCTTCCCCTCCATCTTCTTTCCTCATCAGGTGTTATCAAGTCGGTGAATGTAGCGGCTCAAAATAATTTTAAAATTCAGTATAAAAAAAAAAAAGGTGATACTTGTCTGACCGAAATGCGACCTCATCCAGCATCACCTATGTCAAGGAAAACAGACTCCCTTGGACAGCTACGGATCCCCGGGCCCCAGTTAGAAACAGTCGGCACAAAGCTCACCCAGCTGTTCATCTTTCCTATGGATTGGTCGATAAATGGATACCTAAAGAAACCTGGAAAGGTTAACTGTAGAAGGTCTTTACAACATGCTTCACTGTATAGTAAGAGATCAATAGAAGGCCAAAAATATGTCCCGTGATTTATACATAAAAGTGCTCTTTATTCTTAGTGTAAAGCAGTCATCCATATAGAAAGGTGCATAAACACAATCAGGCAGAGTTTCAGTTTACTTGCCGTCTTGTCACATACACAATGTTTGTAAGGTGAAGCTAGTTAGTTGAAAGTATGTGCTATGATTGCCCGTGGCTTCAGCGGTCATCTCCGTCTCACTGGCCCTTAAGCTTGTGTTCCTTATATCTCGAGAGCCCCTGCAACATCTGGATTCAGGATTTACCATCACTTGAGAACAGGATATCCTAGAGGAGAGGATGTGAAAATGTCAACTCCCACAAGTAGCTTCACTCTAGAGAAATTAGGCACCAAGCTCCTTGAACTAGGACACCGCCAAGAAGAGATACAACTTTTAAACGTCAGTAGTCATAAATAGATGGAACAGCCTCCCAGAACCGGAATAGTCAGAACCAGAATTAGTATTGTTAAAACTTCAACGACAGCGTCCCTGAGAAGAAGCACCATTCCCTTCCACCTCCCCTAGCCTCTAATCTATCACTAAAGCAAGCGCTCACTAAAGGAGGATGAATGTAAAGGCACTTCCGCCGCTAATCTGGCCAGCCTGATTGGAACACTCCCCGATTTAACTTTTAAGAAGGGATAATTACATGGGCTCTCTCTCTCTCTCTCTCTCTCTCTCTCTCTCTCTCTCTCTCTCTCTCTCTCTCTCTCTCTCTCTCTCTCTCTCTCTCTCTCTCTCTCTTTCTCTCTCTCTCTCTCCTCTTTGTTTGTTTCTTTCTTTTCGTTCTTCTCGGATCTTTCTAGCCTTTGGTTAAATAAGCGGGTCATAGTTGCGCTCTCATCTGTAGCCACAGCGTTTCTTTATCATTACTGAAGAAAGCCGGAAAGTAGTTGCTTAACTAACCATGATATGCCAACACCGATTACTGCCACTATTTCCTGTCTTGACTGTTCTCCACACGATCATCACTCCTCCAGCACACGCGTGCCTACAACTTAAATACGTCATTTGGTACTTCACGAATATATTTATTTATTTTTATTTTGTATGGAGTATGCTTCACATGTCTGGGGGGGTTCACTCATACTGCTCTTTTAGACAGGGTGGAATCAAAAGCTTTTCGTCTCATCAACTCCTCTCCTCTAACTGACTGTCTTCAGCCTCTCTCTCACCACCGCAATGTTGCATCTCTAGCTGTCTTCTACCGCCATTTTCATGCTAACTGCTCTTCTGATCTTGCTAACTGCATGCCTCCCCACCTCCCGCGGCCTCGCTGCACAAGACTTTCTTCTTTCTCTCACCCCTATTCTGTCCACCTCTCTAACGCAAGAGTTATCCAATATTCTCAATCATTCATCTCTTTCTCTGGTAAACTCTGGAACTCCCTGCCTGCTTCTGTATTTTCACCTTCCTATGACTTGAATTACTTCAAGAGGGAGGTTTCAAGACACTTATTCATCAGTTTTGACTACTGCTTTGACCCTTTTATGGGACTGGCATCTCAGTGAGCATTTTTTTTATTTATTGGATTTTTGTTGCCCTTGGCCAGTGTCCCTCCTACATGAAAAAAAAAAAAAGTGATATAGGGGATATAACAATGGTGACATGAGGAAAGACCTCTGAGTCAGCAATCAAGTTAGGACAATAACTAATTGGCTCAAGTTTGATAAAGTTACATTAGAAAAAGAGATAGGAAGGAAGTGGTTTTCAAATAGAGAGGTAGTTCAGTTCCCTTAAATGTGACAGAATCGCGAATATTTCAGGGCTTCAGAAATATAAGTATACGGCATCACTCACATATCCTGACGGGATGGATTGCCATGTATATCTCGTTTAGTGTCGACACCAACCACGACGACGCCGGACGCGATTCTTCATACACACCAGACCTACTGCCTTCGTGCATCACGCTGTCATCCCCCGCCTGGAAGAAAGGTACAGTTATGTTCACTAGTCAAGTACTTCTCCTTTCGCCGTTTCCCTAATGTCAGGGGTTGGCACCATGAACGAGTCTCCTCCAGTTGTTTCTGTCTCTTGCATCTTCCTCTGTGACTCCCATCCTTTGCAGATCTAAAGCAGTTCTCTCTCTCTCTCTCTCTCTCTCTCTCTCTCTCTCTCTCTCTCTCTCTCTCTCTCTCTCTCTCTCTCTCTCTCTCTCTCTCTCCTTCTCCCTCTTCTTTTTTAGCGTCTAATTATAGACCTGTCAGGTTAACATCAGTTGTAGGTAAAATGTTAGTCAATAATAGCGAGGAACATTAGGGAACATTTAGACAAACATAACTTGATAAATCAGTCACAGCATGGCTTCACGAAGGGGAAGTCTTGCCTGACAAATTTGTTAAGTTTTTACAGTAAGGTGTACGAGGCAGTACACCTTACTGGTGTACTGTACTTAATGGTGATAATTATGATATCTTATATCTGGACTTTAGTAAAGCATTTGACAAGGTACCCCATCAAAGGTTCCTGAGAAAGGTTAGGGCACACGGGATAGATGGGAAGGTGTTAGTCTGGATAGGGTCATGGTTTAGTGACAGGCGACAGAGAGTGGTAATAAACGGCTCGAAATCCGAGTGGGGTCATGTAATTACTGGGGTGCCACAGGGATCAGTATTAGGGCCATTCTTATTTCTAATACATATCAATGATTTGGATAGTGGAATTAGTAGTGAAGTTAGTAAATTTGCGGATGACACAAAGATAGGTAGATTAATTAGGTCAGAATCGGATGCCATCGCCTTACAGGCAGATTTAGATAGAACGAATGAATGGACGGATAGATGGCAAATGCAATTTAATATCAATAAATGCAAAGTGCTTAGCGTAGGTAGAGGAAACCCACACAATAGGTACACATTAAACAACCAAACTCTGGTAGGTACAGGGTACGAGAAAGATTTAGGAGTTATAGTTAACTCTGAACTCCGTCTAGGGAAACAATGCATAGAAGCCAGAAACAGGGCAAATAGGGTACTAGGATTCATTTTTAGGAGTGTTAAAAGTAGAAGGCCGGAAGTAGTATTAAAGTCATACTTTGCGCTTGTCAGACCTCATCTAGACTACGCTGTGCAGTTCTGGTCCCCACATTACAGGAAAGATATAGGTCTATTAGAATCAGTACAGAGGAGAATGACTAAAAGGATACAGGGGATGAGGAGTATTCCTTACGAGGCGAGGTTGAAGATGTTAAATTTACATTCTTTAGAGAGACGTAGGTTAAGAGGGGACCTGATAGAAGTCTTTAAGTGGTATAAGGGTTATAACAAGGGGGATGTAGGCAAAATTCTTAGGATCAGCAACCAGGGTAGAACAAGAAATAACGGGTACAAGCTTGAAAAATTTAGGTTTAGGAAGGAGATAGGAAAAAATTGGTTCTCAAATAGAGTGGTAGATGAGTGGAACGGACTCAGTAATCATGTTGTTAGTGCTAGAACACTAGAGAGCTTTAAGAGAAAATTAGACAAGTTTATGGATGGGGATAATAGATGGAAATAGGTAGGTATATTTCATACAAGGACTGCCACGTGTAAGCCTGGTCGCTTCTTGCAGCTTCCCTTATTTCTTATGATCTTATGTTCTTCTTCTTTTCTTCTCTCAATATGCCGTAATCAGGCTAGTATTTTGAAAACGTTTTGTTTTCTTACCAAAACTATTTTCAAAAGCCACTGAGATGATTAGTCGTGTTAAGATGTCTATCTTTCGTATTAATGACGCATAATTCTTGTTAAACTAACACTAGAATCGTGAAAACACCCTCAATCTTAAGTCCTATGATCTTCTGAAAGCCTCCTCATAAAACCTGACTACGAGTATTAACACAGTGTAGGGGACTGTGGCACGTCACTCGATTTCTGACCATGGCTGTACCGCACATATACTACTATGTACGTGCAAGAAGCGCTACTACAATGTACGTGTGTACGTAAGGTAAACAAACCACAAGTACAGTTATTCTAGAGTTATGTCATAGTGTACTAACCGTTCCGGACAATAGATAAGCATGAGACAGCTACTGTACCTGCACCTATCACATCCTTAATTATTTTCGGTCTTTGTGGTTTTTGCTCTCTCACCACGACTGTTTTCAAAAGCCACAAAGATGATAAGCCGAGTTCTCAAGAGTGTCTTTTCCTTTTAATAAAGTAAAGATCTTGTTAATCTGTCATTCGAATCATAAAAAAAAAAAAAAAAATTAACTTTAAAAACCTGTGTCACTTTAACTAGACCCTTTTGAATGTATAGCGAAGGTGCGGCACCGAAGTGTTTCAGAATGTGGCCCCATCTGTTAATCTGTGTTAGGTTTGCTGGACCTGGTGACATCACTTCTTGGGGCGACTGTACGTGACAGAAGCTACAGTAACACCAGTAACAGCGATCGGTGAGTGTATTTTGGTGTGACTCATTTCAAAGGCAATAGTAGTTTATGCAACGTACTCTCCCTGCTTCTACCCTTCCTCCCTCCTTTTTTTTAATGGAGGGAGGGGAATGGAGGACGGGGAAAAGAGTTATAAAGGCTTCATTCAACGTGAAGGGTTTTCTTCCACGTAAGACTTGAACCTTTGACCTTTTAGTTCGGTGACTTTTTTTCCGGCCGTATTTACCGGGCTTTCCACAGTGCTTATCATGTTTGTAGCGATAGTTGAACAAAGGATTCTGCACCGCCAATAGAAGCACCCATGAGAACCCAACTGATCATGTCTGACGTCCATGTTATGACTAGCTAGCTGGTCACAGTAAATATGTAGCAGTGCAAGAACAATTTGTTAGGTTGCGTTAGGTTCGGTTAGGTTAGGTTAGGTTCGGTTAGCTTACGTTAGATTGGGCTCTCTTTGGTTAGGTTCGGTTAAGTTAAGTTCTGTTCGGTTAGGTTAGGCTGGGGTCTGTTCAGTTCGGTTAGGTTAGGTTGGAGTCTGTGCTGTTCAGTTAGGTTCGGTTACGTTATTTTTGGATTCTCATCAGGATTATTTTCAAAGGCCACAAGGAGGATGAGTCCGGTTCTCATGAAATTTTCTCTTCACTAGAATCGTGAAAACACTGGAAAGTCGCGATCACGTCCACTAAAGCTTGTCAGATAGACCTGAAGTAACAGCCCAAACATTTGAGAATACGGACCAGTGATGGCTGATAAAATTCCGCGAGAGTGGGCTGTGGCTCGGTTTGTACAGCGTATGTAAGGCACGTATTCAGAAGCGGTCTTAACTCTCATCACGACTATCTTCAAAGGCCACACAAATCATTAGCCTGGTTCTCAAGAATGTTTCTCTTGTTAGTAATGCAGAAATCTTGTTAATCTGTCTATAAAATCATAAGAAAAAGCTTTAAAAAACCCGTGTAACTTCATCTAGAGCCTTTTCGAATTAGTGGAGGTGCGGCGCAGAAATGTTCTAAAATACGCTCCATTGTCTCATGGGTTCGATCCCTGGCAACCCTTTGTAAAGATGTACATGTATTATCTTTTAAGGGAGTCTGCAGATAAGATTCTCAGTGTTTCAAAACACAAGACGTCATCGCGTGATAAGTAGAACATAAGAAAGAACATAAGTAAAACATAAGAAAGCCAGCAGGCCTTCACGTGGCAGTCCTTGTTAGATAATACTTTCCACAATTAAATGAAGGAAAAAAAAATACCAGTTCAAGATCGATTGGTATTGTGACCGTGTGTGTGTGTGTGTGTGTGTGTGTGTGTGTGTGTGTGTGTGTGTGTGTGTGTGTGTAGGAGCCACCGGACGCTTAAACGATAAGAGACAAAGAAAGGGCATCCTTTATAGTGTGGCAGCCTGCTACAATACACACTGTACTGCCTGACTCTTACAAAGTGTACCATGATGGCCTTCTATCCTCCATCCGTACTCCACAGAAAAGTAAGGCAGGTGAACCTTGGGATCGTCCTAAGCGTTGTTCCTTCAATGCCCAAAAATAAATAAATAAACAAATAAATAAATAAGTAAATAAATAAATATTGCTATCATGAACGACAAGCAAGTTATCTGATCGACGCTTTTTGACTTCCGTCTCCCTGCACGAGCATCAGATGATGGGCTGAGAAGTGTTAATCTGCTAACCCTTTAATAGCTGATGATGGGAATGTCTGTCGCAGAAGAAACCACAGTTAGGGTGATCCCGGTATCCACCTCTTGTAGTTAGTTTCCGCATTGCATCTGGCACACACACTCTAATAAAGGAAATGTCGCACAGTAAACATGACCAGGTACTGTTAAGTCCTTAGGAAATTATCATTATGAGGTCTACCGTTTCCACCTTCAGGCACGAGTGTTAAAAATAATGCAGTTAAGAGGGGACTTATTGAAGGAATCTAAGCGACGCGAAGGACAAAACAGGGGTGATATAAACACAAACTTTAGGGTTAGTAACAAAGATAGGACACGAAGTAACTCTCTGAAGTTTGAGAAAAGTTAGTTACGAAAGAAATCAGAAAAAAAAAATTGGTAGTGAAAATTAAGAAAAGAGTGGATGAGGTTATTAGTGGTTAGTCGATAAAAAGCTCGTCCTCTTCTCTTCTCGTCCCCCCATTCCTCTGCCCTCTTGTCACTCCCTTTTCCTCTCCTCCCCCCTTCACGTCTCCTCTTCGCCTCTCCTCGTCTCCGGCAGCCAACAGGATTTAGATTTCAGATTTAGTACAGAACGTTCTTGTAAATCTTATCAGAGAGAGAGAGAGAGAGAGAGAGAGAGAGAGAGAGAGAGAGAGAGAGAGAGCGTTTCCCTTTTTTTAGTAATGAAGCAGTTATTTTACCTCTCTCTCTCTCTCTCTCTCTCTCTCTCTCTCTCTCTCTCTCTCTCTCTCTCTGATAAGAGTCACAAGAACGTTCTGTACGTACTAGATCTGAAATCTAAATCCTGTTGGCTGCCGGAGACGAGGAGAGGCGAAGAGGAGACGAGAAGGGGAGAAGGAGAGGAAAAGAGAGTGACAGAGAGAGAGAGAGAGAGAGAGAGAGAGAGAGAGAGAGAGAGAGAGAGAGAGAGAGAGAGAGAGAGAGAAAGAGTGTGCGTTTCCCTTTTTTAGTAATGAAGCAGTTATTTTCTCTCTCTCTCTCTCTCTCTCTCTCTCTCTCTCTCTCTCTCTCTCTCTCTCTCTCTCTCTCTCTCTCTCTCTTTTATGCTAGTTTATTTAAAACTAGACAGGAAACCCTAATCGGAAGCACACACGCACACGCACATGAGATAAGCAGAATTCTCAGGATCACTAATTAAGACAGAACAAGAAATACTGTGTTCGAGCTTGAAGAAGATAGATTTACAAAAGGGATAGGAAGGAATTGGTTCTCAAATAGAGCTATAGATGAATGGAATAGACTCAGTAATCAGATTGTTATTGCTGAGTCATTAATCAAGAAGCTTTAAAAGAAGATTAGACAAATTTATGGATGGGGATGATAGGAAGAAAAAGGTAGGTGTGTTTCATACAGGGACTGCCACGTGTACGCCTGATGGCTTCTTGCAGCTTCCCCTCTTTTCTTATGCTCTTGCACACACACACACACACACACACACACACACTCGAATCAAAGACCAAATTCTCCACTGTTTCATGAGACTTTAATCTCGACTCCTTTGAAGAGTCTGTGGTGGAAGGTAAAGAGGTTTTCAGTGGTACTGTCATGATTCTACTGATAGTTTGATTAACAAGGACTCTGCATCATCAGCGAGAAAAACACACCTAGTAGCCTGGATGATGATAATAATAATAATAATAATAATAATAATAATAATAATAATAATAATGATAATAAACGAAGTGGCCTGTGAAAAAGTGTTTCTGAGAATGTTGAAAGCGTTTTAGCAATAGGGAGCGTCACAGACACTTAATTGTCTTGTCTCTGTAATTGACACAAATTAAAATCGTCAGTTTCTCTCTCTCTCTCTCTCTCTCTCTCTCTCTCTCTCTCTCTCTCTCTCTCTCTCTCTCTCTCTCTCTCTCTCTCTCTCTCTCTTAAAATTTGCGTATATAATATAAATTCACATGGTTATGTATTTTTTTCGAGTTACATTTATAATAATGATACGATCTCTCTCTCTCTCTCTCTCTCTCTCTCTCTCTCTCTCTCTCTCTCTCTCTCTCTCTCTCTCTCTCTCTCTCTCTCTCTCTCTCTCTCTCTCTCTCTCTCTTTCAGGGGGTGACAGGAGAAGCGATGGGAAAGATACGCGTGGTATTCGTCACTGTTTTCAGTAAGTCATATTGCTATCACGATTATTTAAAAATAAACACTGCAAATATTAACATCTTTTTATGCTTTGTTCCAGTGTCAGTCTGTGTGTGTGTGTGTGTGTGTGTGTGTGTGTGTGTGTGTGTGTGTGTGTGTGTGTGTGTGTGTGTGTGTGTGTGTGTGTGTGTGTGTGTGTGTGTGTGTGTGTGTGTGTGTGTGTGTGTGTGTGTGTGTGTGTGGGGCCAGTTTTGATTTTCATTATAGGTATATTAATTTGAATCTCTCTCTCTCTCTCTCTCTCTCTCTCTCTCTCTCTCTCTCTCTCTCTCTCTCTCTCTCTCTCTCTCTCTCTCTCTCTCTCTCTCTCTCTCTCCGTACAGCCTGCATCTTCCTAACCAGTGAAGCTTCTAAAATCAAGTGAGTATAAAAGAATACTGCACACACACACACACACACACACACACACACACACACACACACACACACACACACACACACACACACACACACACACACACACACACACACACTCAAAATCATCTTCATCATCATCATCATCATTTCTACTTTGCATTATAAGAGTGTTAACTCTCTCTCTCTCTCTCTCTCTCTCTCTCTCTCTCTCTCTCTCTCTCTCTCTCTCTCTCTCTCTATCTATCTATCTATCTATCTATCTATCTATCTACCTATCTATCTATATATATATATATATATATATATATATATATATATATATATATATATATATATATATATATATATATATATATATATATATATATATATATATATATATATATATATATATATATATATATATATAAGAAAGCTCGTACATGTTTCCCTTCATGGAACCAAATCAGAAAATACAACAGCTTTCGGAAAAAAAAAGAGAAAAAGAAAAGCAAAACACAAATGTATTTTGTAAAAGTGAAGTTAACGTTCTTTTAACGCTTTGTTCACAGGAGAGAGTTAGGCGACAGTAATGAGAGCTCAGAAGACACCCAATCCTCATACAGTAGTAATGAAGGTCAGTATTCTGAAGCATTTCGAGGCCCTTATCTCCACTACTTTTGACATATTATAGAAATTATTGTGGGGGGTTTTCAAGGATTTTTTTTATATGATTCTAGTAGGAGTTTAGCAACTAATCTGCATAATGAATGGGAAAAAAAATATCTAAGGGAACAGCACCAATGATTTTTGCGACTTGTGAAAAATAGTCCTTGTGAGAATCAAAACCGTTTAACAATCCGGTCCAATATCATCATACTTCCTCTGTTCCTCCCCTACAGTCCATCTGTCTACGATCTGACATGGGACCTTCTCTAAACTTTCCCAGGCTAACCAAATCTCTCACAGCCAACGATCTTTTCCAGAAGTTTCTCAGTCTCTTCCAGCCCAGCTTTTCCCAGTCCTTGGCACGTCTCTTCTCCACCCTCAAAGCTTCTTCCGGACCTTCCTACTCACTTCTTACAACCTCTCCCTCTCCCTTCTCACCTTCCAAACCATCCCAGACTAGAGGGAAGCGTGTACCTTTCTTTCCT
>NC_087164.1:13467422-13479922 GCF_035594125.1 Scylla paramamosain
AACCATGCAACACACACACACACACACACACACACACACACACACACACACACACACACACGTTCCCTAATTATAAATCAAAATCTACCTTACTTCTCCTCCGTCCCTGCAGCAGATTCGTACTAACAACAGCCACTTGCACGAGGCTCAGTTACACAAGCACTACCGAGTCTCTCCATCAGGATCCGACAGCAAGACTGGTCGAACTCAGAACCATATTCTAAAACTTCTGCGTCGCACCTCCGCTACATTCAAAAGGCTGTGTTTGAAGTTACACGGGTTTTTTTTTATTTTCTTATTTCATTTTTTTTTTTTTATAGTTTTGGTGACAGTTCAACAAAATTCCTGCATTATTAACTGGAAAAACACCCTTGAGAACCCTGTTAATCATCTCTGTGGCCTTTGAAAATAGTCGTGATGAGAGAGCAAAGCGTCTCTGCTGCACCATAACAGACCAGTCCCTACCCTTAGAGCCCCTAAGACCACGCCCATTCATGTATTCATAACTACTTTCCATTCAACTCTCATCGTGTGCATTTACTTCTCCTTGCTCCTCAAACATTACTCTGCATGTAACCCTCCCTTTGTACCGTCCACCCATTCCGTTCTTAGTATTTCCTTCAGCAGTCCACCTCTCACATTCGATCCAGTTATCCTCTTCACCAGCCGCTCTTCTTCCAGCCTCCTCCCTGATATGTGCAAGCCATCGTAACACTCCCTGCTCCCTTCCATCAGTCAATTCTTCTCTCAACTCTAGTTTTCCTTTGCATTTCCTCATTTCTCACTCGATCTATACGTTCTATACACATATACTTTAGAGACATCTCATCTCCATTACATACATCTCCTTCTCTCTCTCCTCCACCCAACAAACTGTGAAATCGAGGATGGAATGAGACCCTCGAGTATGTTGGCATTTACAGTGTGATCAACTTCATACCATCTTTGCAGGTCCCGGCAGAGTGAGCAGCCTGAACGTGACACATTCAACCCCTTATTCCTTGCACGTGGTGTGGAGTGCCCCGGACGACGATCCACCGAAGGGAAAACTAAGCGAATATAAACTGGAATGGAAGATTCGTGGAGTGTCTACAAATAAAGAAAATGTAATAGTCAATGAAAGTGTTACAAGTTTCAACATTACCGGACTGCAACAAAATACTACTTATGATATCAAGGTATGTATCCCTTATGCTATTTAAGTAACAGACAATCTGTACAATTAATAATTTCACGAAAAGACAAAAGATATCAGTGGATCTTGTGTAGTCACTGTAACCATCAATACGTACAAGAAATCAAAAGTTTTCTAGAAGTTTTGTGAAATCACTTATTCATACATTGTCCTTTACAAATTTCGTGTTAGTGTGATATGATAAGAGTATGCGACGGCCGATGGCGACGGAACAGTGTGCTGTGTATTCCGGTATCAGGACTGCTTTCAAAGACCACAAAGATTTTTTTTTTTTCGTATTCTCATGGATATTTTTCCCATTAATGATGCAGAATCCTTCTCCAGCAATCTTCAGAATCGTGAAAACATTCTTAAAAAACAAGCACAAACTTCTAATAGATTCTCTTAAAAGCAAAAGAAAAAGATATGCAGGTTCACCATAAATGCACGTATTTATGGTCCATATTCTCAAACGCTTTTAGCGCTCATCATGAAAGTTTTGAAAGGCCACTGAGATTATTAGTCAGGATATCACGGTGATTTTTCTATTTGATGATGCAGAAGTCTTATATAACTATTACTGGAATTATCAGAACATCCTTGAGAATCCCAGTAACTTCCGCTACAACTTGTTAATGGACATTAGGCAACGAAACATTTGTCAGATATTGAAACCATGGAGAAAAGAAAATTGGACTTCTTCAAAGAGGCCATGGCTGTCATTTACTTAACTAGTTTACAATTCCACAGTATGGTTATACTGGAAGTCTTATCAAGAAAGCAAGTCTGCTTAAGCAATTAATTCCACTATGACATTAAGCGTCTGTCTACAGTAAGAAGATACCTACGATGTAATGATATCGCTGTATTATTTCCAGTTACTGCTGTTATGAACATACTAGGGCATGCGTTCCCCCTCCTCACCTCACTTCACTCCCTGTCCTTCCTCTCTCACCTCTGTCCTGGATCTCACCTGCCCATCTCCCCTCTTTTCTTTGCCAGGCATCTCCCTGGAGGTACCTTCTTAATCCCTCAAAATCTGCTCTCCTAAAGTGAGGTGTCTTGCTTATGTTTTCGCTTCTAGAGGCTTCTTCCCATTTTAAAATTATCCTAATTTCACAATGGTCATCGTTACCTAAATGCCCTCCTACTTCCACCTGAGTGACTGTTTCCACTCTGTTGGTCAGAACTAAATCCAGAATATCATTCCTCATTGTGGGCTCCAAGATTACCTGCTTTACAAAATTGTCGTGAATTATATTTAGAAATTCTCCACCGCTACCCACCATCAGGCAATATTCCTAAAGTAACAATCTCCTATCACACATATCTGACTGTATCTGCCTGCTCTATTTATCTCCTGCCATGGTGAGGTGCAAGCTTCTCTTTGTAGTATTCGGCGAGTAGTCAGCGAGAATAAAGTGTACACGGTGCTACAAGAGCTCTAGTCTGCACCCTGCTACTGAAGAACTCCCATATGCATCTATGTGTGGATGCAATGGCACTAGCTTCATGAACATCGCCTCTGTTGATTCCCTTGTTCTTTCATCATTTTGAAGACCTATGCAGAGATCGGCAGGCTTCACGTCATCACAGGAATCAAGCCTCACCCATTTCTCACAAACTGTCCGCGTCACGGAAGCCTCGTGCGATTACTAGGGAGAGCATCGACTACATAAATTCGTTATTTTTATTTTATTTATTTATTTATTTATTTATTTGTTTTATTTATTCATTTATTTATTTATTTATTTTTATTTTTTTTTTTATTTTTTGTGTGAGTGAATACTAACATACTATATTACTATTTCAGATCGTGGCTAAAAATGCTCAAATAAGCAGTTATGGTGAGGCTTTCTCCATCACAGCCACCACCAAGGACGAAGGTGAGTTACTCTGCTCCTTGGGGACACGACCAAAGCATTTCATTCTTTATACCTGCTGAGATACAGTTTGTGCATTGATGACATGCCAAAAGTGTACGTAATATCAATTCATCCTACACACACATACACACACACATACACACACTTTCCTCTCTCTCTCTCTCTCTCTCTCTCTCTCTCTCTCTCTCTCTCTCTCTCTCTCTCTCTCTCTCTCTCTCTCTCTCTCTCCGTAATTATGACCTTTTTTCCCTCTTCTCCTTAATCATTTCTTTCTTTCCCGGGTTATGTGTTATCTGAGTTAATAAAAAAAAATATATATATATATATATATATATATATATATATATATATATATATATATATATATATATATATATATATATATATATATATATATATATATATATATATATATATATATATATATATATATATATATATATATATATATATATATATATATGTGTGTGTGTGTGTGTGTGTGTGTGTGCTTCAAACACTCAACACTGTGTCACTGTGATCAGGTTAGCTTACTGACCTCAATTGCGCTTTATCTTATTTCCCCCACCTAGGCGCTTCCGATCCAAGTACTGAGACAGAGATGACCGACGCAAAAACAACTCAACGCAGCCTACGCTTCAGCTGGGACGAGTCTCGGAGTGACAATTGCATCACTGATTACTACACAGTCACATTCTTTGATGGAGACAAGAGGACTGTGAAAAATATCAACGATAATGAAATCAGAGTATGTCAAAGGTCTTACCTACTGACGCAACAAACGGCTGATAAGCGTGGGACGCAAACCCCACGCCTGATTACAGGATCGCATTCTGAAACGTTTCGGCGTCTCAGCTCGACTCTTTTACCAGGCGTCATTGGCGTTTTCTAGGGTGATTTTATGATTCTAATGATAGTGTCACAAGAATTCTGTACTACTGATGAACAAAACACCCATGAGATCCCGGAGCATCATCTCTATGGCCTTTAAAAATAGTCTTTAAGAGAAACCAAACGCATTTCAGAATACGGACCTTGACATGCCTGGGTATGAGAGATCTTCAGGCTAAAGATCAGTGTTCAGAAACGTTTTGCTCTCTCACCACGACAATTCTCAAAGGCCACAGACATGATTGGCCTGATTAAAATTGCTACAGTTAATTTGTCACTAGAAAAATAATAAATAAATAAATAAATAAATAAAATAAATATAAATCACCCTTAAAAACCCACGTAACTTCACCTATATACAGTCTTTTGAATGCAATGGAGGTGTGACGCTAAAGTGTTTCAGAATATGGCCCTAAAATCCACCTCTTCTCCCGCCGCAGTTTGATGGCCTGGCTCCCGGCAAGAAGTACACGCTAGAAGTGGAGGGATGTCCTAGGACAGGGAAATGTGAAAAACTGAAGACGTTTGAAAAATGGACGAAACCAGAGAAGCCACGAGTGGTCGAGAAAAAGAACTCCAGACAACAACAGACACCACCATCACCATCCAGCTGCCCGACTTGGAGAACCCCCCCGGGTGTGTGTGTGTGTGTGTGTGTGTGTGTGTGAGAGAGAGAGAGAGAGAGAGAGAGAGAGAGAGAGAGAGAGAGAGAGAGAGAGAGAGAGAGAGAGAGAGAGAGATTAGTGTCTTATATTCATATGAAATTCTATTTGTACCATACGTTTTCACTTGACTGTGTGTGTGTATGTGTGTGTGTGTGTGTGTGTGTGTGTATGTGTGTGTGTGTGTGTGATGGCGTCTCCACCATTTTTTTATTATATCAGGCATCACCAAATGTGACGGCAGCTACCCCACCATTCCGCAGACTGCTGTGACGTTCAGCCAGTGTGTGTGTGTGTGTGTGTGTGTGTGTGTGTGTGTGTGTGTGTGTTTTATGTAGGAGGGACACTAGCCAAGGGAAACAAAAATCCAATAAAAAAAAATGCCCACTGAGATGCCAGTCCCATAAAAGGGTCCAAAGCAGTAGTCAAAAATTGAAGGATAAGTGTCTTGAAACCTCCCTTTTGAAGGAATTCAAGTCATAGGAAGGTGGAAAAACAGAAGCAGGCAGGGAGTTCCAGAGTTTACCAGAGAAAGGGATGAATGATTGAGAATACTGGTTAACTCTTGCGTTAGAGAGGTGGACAGAATAGGGGTGAGAGAAAGAAGAAAGTCTTGTGCAGCGAGGCCGCGGGAGGAGGGGAGGCATGCAGTTAGCAAGATGAGAAGAACAATTAGCGTGAAATTAGCGGTAGAAGACAGCTAGAGATGCAACATTGCGGCGATGAGAGAGAGGCTGAAGACAGTCAGTTTGAGGAGAGGAGTTGATAAGACGAAAAGCTTTTGATTCCACCCTGTCTAGAAGAGCAGTATGAGTGGAACCCCCAGACATGTGAAGCATACTCCATATATGGACGGATAAGGCCTTTGTACAGAGTTAGCAGCTGGGGGGATGAGAAAAACTGGCGGAGACGTCTCAGAACACCTAACTTCATGGAAGTTGTTTTAGCTAGATATGAGATGCGAAGTTTCCAGTTCAGATTATAAGTAAAGGACAGACCGAGGATGTTCAGTGTAGAAGAGGGGGACAGTTGAGAGTCATTGAAGAAGAGGGGATAGTTGTCTGGAAGGTTGTGTCGAGTTGATAGATGGAGGAATTGAGTTTTTGAGGCATTGAACAATACCAAGTTTGCTTTGCCCCAATCAGAAATTTTAGAAAGATCAAAAGTCAGGCGTTCTGTGTGTGTGTGTGTGTGTGTGTGTGTGTGTGTGTGTGTGTGTGTGTGTGTGTGTGTGTGTGTGTGTGTGTGTGTGTGTGTGTGTGTGTGTGTGTGTGTGTCTGTGTGTGTGTACTGTGAAAAAAAAAAAGTTCATGTGTATATCCAGCCGGTCGTATTCTACCTCAATCCACACAATCATTCCTTACTGCTGGCAGAATGCATTGGATATTGTTGAGGATATGCAGCAGCGGCGGCGAATGTCAGACAAGGAAGCAAGACTTTAGTAAAGAAGCAGAGGAAATGGTTCGCACGGAAAGGGAGAGGGAGAATGAAAAGAAGAGGAAGGAGACGCAGGCAAATGGGAGGAATCGTCGTTCCGTTGATCCAGGCCAAAATGATGACTCGTTGCGTATCGTAGCACAGATCGAGGTGGTAAGTACGTGTGTGTGTGTGTGTGTGTGTGTGTGTGTGTGTGTGTGTGTGTGTGTGTGTGTGTAGTTGACACTTTTTACTATTTACTAAAGCGGAAACTAAGAATAGAGAATAGGACCACAAATAAAAGTATACATATTTTTCCTAATGCTATTGCCATCAGCATACTAAACATTACTTACTATTAAGTAAGGATATGAGAATGACACGTGACACGGACTATGGCGAACAGAGTGTATGCAGGTCTGTTAGAGATTAAAGCTTCTAAATTTACGTTCGTTAGACAAGACAATAGGGAGTTTTAAAAGAATACTAGATCAATTTATGGATAAAGAATACATAGATGGATATACACGCGTAAGTACGTAGGTGTGTTTTACGAGTACACAGAGACTTGTTCTTATGAGGCAAGATTATGAGCTACTGTTGCAAGCTTGTCCCGACTGAGTGAATCTGTCAATGAAACTAATGGCCGTGGCGTCCGTAGGTGGAGGGAGAGGACCCCAAGGAGACAGCGGTGGTGGGAAGCAAATGGAATGGCGGAAAGGGTCTGGAAAGCGATACTGAGTACATGGTGTTGATAGTGACGGAGAAGAGGGCAGGTGAGTCTCTCTCTCTCTCTCTCTCTCTCTCTCTCTCTCTCTCTCTCTCTCTCTCTCTCTCTCTCTCTCTCTTGCTGGAAATTTGAATTGTACCTTATTTTTGTTAGTTTTACCTTTGATTTCAACATTATTTCTAAGCCTTATGATCTTAGTTGTTGCGGCGCCATGCGATTTTTTTTTTTTTTTTTTAATCACTTCACTCCTCTCTTGCTGACCTCTTAGTCATCTGTGTTCTTACGTTCCTCTCTTATGGTCGTGTTTCATTACTCTTCAACCTTCCTCCCATACCCAGGTCCCTACAGTGAATACTTCTCGTGTAAGCCCCGGATTATGAGGACGGCGAAGCGCCCTAAAGGCCCTGCTATTCTGGGGATGATCGTGGGCATGTGTTTTGCTGCAATATTCCTCATTTGCATCTTCACAATGCTGGTGGTGAAATTCAGGAAGCCAAGGTGTGTGTGTGTGTGTGTGTGTGTGTGTGTTCTCTCTCTCTCTCTCTCTCTCTCTCTCTCTCTCTCTCTCTCTCTCTCTCTCTCTCTCTCTCTCTCTCTCTCTCTCTCTCTCTCTCTCTCTCTCTCCACTCACAGCCTTGGTTTTTTTCCTCACTCACAATGCATCGCCCTAGGGAAATAAATAAAGGAAACGAATAAGCAAAAAGCATAAATGACGAGGTGGTGATGCAGATAAGGTAACAAAATGAAGTAAAATTGATTAATGATCTTAGAAATTGACTGCAACTTCTTCTTTTTTCAACTCAGTCATTTCTTTTAGTTTCATTTATTTTTTTCAAGTCACGTTTTATACTTGTCACTATTATATTCTCTATTTTTTTTTCTTTTCATCTGGATTTGACCAAACACTATACACCATCTTTTGTTCCAGCAGGAAGAAGCTTCCGGACAATGGTTATTTTAACCCAGTCGACAAGGAAGGTAAGGCATGAGGAGAGGATCATGCGGACCATAACTAAGGGCGGTATTCAGAAACACTTTGCTCTATCACCACGACTATTTCCAAAAGCCATAGAAATGACTAGCCGGGTTCTCAAGAGTGTTTCTCCTGTTACTAATGTAAAAATCATGTTCATTTGTCACTTGAACCATAAAAGCACCCTTAAAAACCCGTGCAGCTACAACTAGAGCCTTTTGAAAGCAATGTGTAAAATTTTAGGAGAAACTTTACTTTTTTCCGGGTGTATGTGTGTGTGTGTGTGTGTGTGTGTGTGTGTGTGTGTGTGTGTGCAGCAGATTTTTTACACTCTCTTTCTCTCTCTCTCTCTCTCTCTCTCTCTCTCTCTCTCTCTCTCTCTCTCTCTCTCTCTCTCTCTCTCTCTCTCTCTCTCTCTCTCTCTAAATGAAACGTAATATTTCTTAAGAATGGGGATCAAAGCTTTTACTTATTTATTTATTTATTTTTATTTTTTTTATTCGTTAGAGAGGAGTAGAGGGAGAGAGGATCTGAGGGGGTAGTATCTCAATGGCATAGTGATACGACAAGGGTGACGTAGACAAAATCCTGATGGTTATTGATCTAGAGAGGACAAGAAGTAACATGTTCAATCTTGATCAAATTAAATCTTTAAAAAAAAAAAAAAGGAGATAGGAAAGCAATGGTTCAGGAATAGACCCAGTAATCAGGTTGTTAGTGCCGAATCAAAAAGGTGATTTAAAACAAGATTGAATTCATAGATTTATGGATAGGAATGACAGGTGGATTAAGGAAAGTATCTATTTATTTTTTATTTATTTATTTTATTATTTTTTATTTTTTTTTATGTACGGGCTGCCACATGTAGCCCTGTTGCTTTGTTGCACCTTTCTTAGTTCTTATGGTACTAATGGCTCTTTCTTTTCCTTTTCCTTCCAAGACAATTCAATCATTAACTCAGTAGAGCAAGGGGGTGGTGTCATGATCATGCCCGAAGATGACATTCTACCAAAGGACAACAAAAAGAAGCCGGAAGATGATGAAAAAGATGCACCTCAAGAGGATCTGTATGCAAATCTAAATCATGAAGTTAGTAAGGAGGATCTCGAACAGTATCTTCCACGTGCTATCTACGCTTCCGAAACAACGATGGAGTTTAACGTGAGTGTTTCTTCTAGTTTACCTATTCGTTTAAATGAACTTGTATTGATGTAGATGTAAGTGTGTGTGTGTGTGTGTGTGTGTGTGTTGCTGTGATTGTGATCGAATGGCGTATGGTGCCTATGCATCTGTGATATTCTGTAGTGTGTAGTGTAGAGTCTTCTTACTTATCCCTGTCCTTGTTCCACCCCCCCCCTCACCGCAGTCTGTGCCTTTCTTCATGACCGGGAAGACAACCTCTGGTAGCCGCATCCCAGAGAATGTGCCCAAGAACAGATACAAGAATAATATTTCATGTGAGTTAACAGCGGCATTGTTTGTGTATGACGAGACAAGGAACTTTCATAGTCTCCCATCTCTACGTTTTGTTCTTCTAAATGTTGCTTATGATGGTGATAATGAAGGTGGTGGTAATGATGATGATATAACTTCTCATTGTGCTCTTATTTTTTCTTGTTCCTGTTTTTTGATTTGTTTTGTGAAGGTGAAAACACAATGATAATAATAATAATAATAATAATAATAATAATAATAATAATAATAATAATAATAATAATACACCAGTCGAGAATCGAAAATATATTCTTATCAGGGAGACATGCAATTAGCAAGATCAGAAGAGCAGTTAGCATGAAAATAGCGGTAGATGATAGTAAGCGATGAGAAAAAGGCTGAAGACAGTCAGTCAGAGGAGAGGAATCAATGAGACGAAGAGCTTTTGATTCCACTCTGTCTAGAAGAGCAGTATGAGTGGAACCCTCCAAACATGTGAAGCACACTCCAAGCATACACGGATAAGGACACGCTACAGATTTATCAGCTGGAAGGGTGAGAAAAACTGGCGAAGACGTCTCAGAACACCTAACTTCATAAACTTAGCTAGAGATGAGATGTGAAGCTTCCAGTTTAGATTATAAGTAAAGGACAGACCGATGGTGTTTAGTGTAGAAGAGGGACACAGCTGAATGTCACTAAAGAAGAGAGGATAGTTGTCTGGGAGATTGTGTCGAGTTGATAGATGGAGGAAGTGAGTTTTTGAGGCATTGAACATTATTAAATTTGCTCTACCCCAATCACCCCAATCAGAAATTTTAGAGAGATCAGAAGTCAGGCGTTCTGTGGCTTCCCTGCGTGAACTATTTACTTCCTGAAGGGTTGAACGTTAACGAAAAGACGTGGAAAAGTGCAAGGTGGTATAATTAGCGTAGGAGTGGATAGGACAAGAAGTCTGGTTTAGAAGATCATTGATAAATAATAGGAAGAGAGTGGGTGACAGGACAGAACCCTGAGGAACACCACTGTTAGTAGATTTAGGAGAAGAACAGTGACCGTCTACCACAGCAGAAATTGAACGGTCTGAAAGGAAACTTGAAATGAAGTTAGAGAGAGAAGGATAGAAGCCGTAGAAGGGTAGTTAGGAAATCAAAGCTTTTGTGCCAGACTATTAAAAGCTTTTGATATGCCTAAGGCAACAGCAAAAGTTTCACCAAAATCTCTAAAAGAGGATGACCAAGACTCAGTAAGGAAATCCAGATCATCAGTAGAGCAGCCTTGACGGAACCCATACTGGCGACCAGATAGAATGTTGTGAAGTGGAAGATCTTTAAGAATCTTCCTGTTGAGGGTATATTAAAAAACTTTAAATAGGCATGAAATTAAAGCAATAGGACGGTAGTTTGAGGGATTAGAACGGTCACCCTTTTCAGGAACAGGCCGAATGTAGGCAAACTTCCAACAAGAAGGAAAGGTAGATGTTGACAGACAGACTTGAAAGACTTTGACTAGGCAAGGTGCAAGCACGGGGGCACAGTTTCAGAGAAATGGAAGGAACCCCATCAGGTCCATAAGCCAGCGAGGGGATGAAAAACATCACTGCGAAGAATTTTGATAGATAGCATGAAGTAGTCATAGGGTGGAGGAGAGGGAGGAACAAGCCCTGAATCATCCAGGGTAGAGTTTTTAGCAAAGGTTTGAGCGAAGAGTTAAGCTAAAGGAGGGAAAGAAGAAGAAGCAAAATTATTGGAGATGCTTTTTGGCTAGGTGCCAGAAGTCACGAGGGGAGGTAGATCTGAAAGATTTTGACACTTTCTATTAATAAAGTAGTTTTTGGCTAGTTGGAGAACAGGCTTGGTATGATTCCGGACAAAAATATAGGGCACATGAGATTCTGGTGATGGAATGCTCAAGTACCATTTGTGGGCCATCTCACTATCATGTATAGCACGAGAACAAGCTGTGTTAAACCAAGGTTTGGAAAGTTTAGGTCGAGAAAAAAGAGTGAGGAATATAAGCCTCCATGTCAGACACTATCACCTCTGTTATGCGCTCGGCACACAGAGACGGATTTCTGACACGGAAGCAGTAGTCATTCCAAAGAAAACCAGCAAAATACCTCCTCACGTCCCCCCAAATAGCAGAAACAAAACGTCAGAGGCACCTCCGCTTAGGGAAATCTTGAGGAGGGATTGGAGCGATAGGACAAGATAAAGACATGAAACTGTGAACGTAAGAGCCCAACGGAGAAGAGAGGGTAACATCATAAGCAGAAGGATTAGAGGTTAGGAAAAGGTCAAGAATGTTGGGGGTATCTCCAAGGACGGTCAGGAATACGAGTAGGGTGTTGAACCAATTGCTCTAGGTCGTGGAGGATAGCAAAGTTGAAGGCTAGTTCACCAGGATTGTCAGTGAAGGGAGAGGAAAAACAAAGCTGGTGGTGAACAGTGAAGTCTCCAAGAATGGAGATCTCCGCAAAAGGGGATGAGTCTGAATGTGCTCCACTTTGGAAGTTAAGTGGTCAAAGAATTGCTTATAATCAGGGGAGTTAGGTGAGAGGTATACAGCACAGATAGATTTAGTTTGAGAGTGACTCTGTAGTCGTAGCCAGATGGTGGAAAGATTCAAGAGCGTGGGCACGATGCAGAAGATGTGACTCTATCACATCCTCTTTTAGATAGACACTAATCTTTCTCAGCAGCTGTTTAGTTAGCTGTGACACATCATTCATCCTCCATTTCCGGCCTTGAAGTGTTTCGTAATGATGATATGATAATGTACTACATCTCTCTCTCTCTCTCTCTCTCTCTCTCTCTCTCTCTCTCTCTCTCTCTCTCTCTCTCTCTCTCTCTCTCTCTCTCTCTCTCTCTCTCTCTCTCTCTCATCCTGTGTCTTTGTGAAATTCTTGCCTCTGCTAATATTATAAAGTTTTATATAAAAGGTAGTGTAGAATTAGAGCCTGATTATTTTCCTTTAGCTTGTTCTTCTTTTCATCTTCTTTATTATTTTTTTCATCCTCCTACCATCGTCAAAAGTAGTATGATTTGATATAATTTTCTCCTCTCTTATTTTTTTCATCAACTTTCTGGCAACATCATCATTAAAGAAATTAATAATAAGGGTAATGACAATAATTATAAAAAATAATAATAAGCAAAATTAACATCACGTATTTACAATCGAAAAAACTGTACTAATATAAAAAAAAAATGCATGAAAAAATAATAATAAATAAAAAAAACTGGTGAACTATTTTGACAGCATAGAAAAGTGTTAATCCTTAGGTAGAGAGAAAAAAAAAAGAAAAAAAAAACTAGCACACGTATAGTTTTGC
>NC_087164.1:13484922-13509922 GCF_035594125.1 Scylla paramamosain
CTATATTCTGAAAAGCTTCCACGCTGCATCTCGATTACTTTCAAAAGGCTGTAGTTGAAGTCACACGGGTTTTTAAAGGTACTTTTAAGGTTCTAGTAACAGATTAACAAAAATTCTACATTACTAGGCGGAGAAACACCAGTGAGAACCCGGCTGATTATTTCCGTGGCCTTTGAATATAGTCGTGGTGAGAGAGCAGAGCATTTCCGGATACTGGTCTAATTCTGAAAGTTTCACCTTCATCCATGTTACTGTTATTTACTTATCAGTTGGTTTTGAATGTGCACGCGTCACTGACCTTATCGTATTCAAATATTCCCTTTCTATCTCCGCGTTTCCTCGTCTCCACAGTGCTGGCATTGGACGGACTGGAACCATCATCTTAACACTGTTTCTTCTGCGTCAACTTCGTACCTGCGACGCCATCAACACTAAAAAGGCTCTCCACACACTGAGGGAGGGCCGCGGGCGCCTGGTGGAAAATGAGGTAGTAGTAGTAGTAGTAGTAGTAGTAGTAGTAGTAGTAGTAGTAGTAGTAGTAGTATCATTATCATTATTATCATCATTGACATTATTATCACCATAATCATCATTACAAATTTTTCTGTTGTTTTTTTGTTCATGATACAAAAAAAAAAAAAAAAACAGCTTTGTTCCGTGTGTGTGTGTGTGTGTGTGTGTGTGTGTGTGTGTGTGCCATACCTCTCGTCCCCCACTGCATCCCGCTCTCCGTCCCGCCACCAGGAGCAGTACATCTTCGTTCACAAACTCCTGTACGACATTCTGTTTGGGATGAGAACAACCTTCTCCTGCCAGTCCTTCGTGCGAGAGGCGGCCGCCATTCGCTCCTCTAAGGCTTCTGACGGCACACTGATTCTCCAGAAAGAGTATGAAGTGAGTTTACTGTATCTATTCCCCCCTCCACATTCTCTCTCTCTCTCTCTCTCTCTCTCTCTCTCTCTCTCTCTCTCTCTCTCTCTCTCTCTCTCTCTCTCTCTCAAGAAACAAAAATTGGTACATTTCCTTTGATACACCATTTTTTAATGTATTTACGATATCGACTGTATGTTTTCATCTCCAGAAAATGAAGAAACTCCCCAAAGATTTGACGTTCAAGCGTGGAAATGACCCAGCCTGTGCACATCTCAACAGAAACCAGGCCATTCTACCAGGTGTGTGTGTGTGTGAAAGAACTATTAAATCATCATTAATTATCATTACTACCAAATAACGTGTGAGTGTGAGTGTGTGTGGGGAGGGAGGGTGAATCATAGAAATCATAAAAATCATCATCGTTGCCATTACTGTTATTATTCAATATGCTATTATCATCAATAACATATTAATTTATGCATTCCCGTACTCTTTTGCAGCGGACAAGCGTATGATGTTTGTGCAAATGTACGGCACAGGAAATGACTCGCAGTACGTGAATATCATCAGAGTGCACGGCTTTGATAGGAAGGTAAAGACGGAGAGAGAGAGAGAGAGAGAGAGAGAGAGAGAGAGAGCATATTGTGAGGTGCTACATAAGGGAAAAAGAGTATCTAGGATACGAGAGATGCGAGAGAGAGTTCATGCATGACACGTGAAAGGCTTAGAGCAAGAAGGGATCTGATGGAGGCTATGTAAGTGGCATAAGGGATGATATAGACAAGATTCTAAGGGGCAGCAATCAGGACAGGACTAGAAGTAACGGACTCAAGCTTGACAAAGTTATATCTAAAAGAGATACAAAGAAACTGGTCATCAAATACAATAGAATGGATTCGTTACTCAGATTGTCTGTGCTTTAAAAAATATTATTATTTTTTTTTTTTTACTTTTCTTTAGGGACTGGCGCCTCATTGTTTTTTTTTTGTTGTCCTAGGGCAGTGCCCCTCTTGCACTAAAAAAAAAAATGTATGAACGGAGATGACTGATGGATGGATAGCAGTAGACATTTCATATAGAGAGTGCCACGTGTATGCCTACTGGCTTCTTGCACCTTTACTTCTAGTTATAAATATTCCTACGATTACAACTGCAGGTATTACATGAATTTTTCCTTCCCTGTCTGTCTCCCAGGACGCTTACATGGCAGGCGAGCACCCGCAACCCCACACACTGGCTAAGATATGGCGCCTCGTGTATGAGCAGCGTGTCTCCGTCTGGCTGTTGCTGCAAGAACTCCCTCACAACGACCCAGTACGTGCATTATCTCACCAGTGGCTCGTAATCCTGAACGCTTATACATATATACGGCTGTGGTCATCCTTTATCAACATCCATGAGAGAGAGAGAGAGAGAGAGAGAGAGAGAGAGAGAACGAGCAACAGCTTTACTCTTTTCTTACTATCATTTTTCCTCCCGCTCACTCTTTCAGTCTTTCCCCAACGTGGTGCGCGAGACCTCAGCTGTGCCAGGAAACATGACCCTTGAGATCTCGCAGCCAACCCATCTTGAGAACTTCACTGAGTACACCGCGATCCTTACAGTGAAAGAAAGGGTAAGTGTGAGTGTGCCAGTGCCGTGTGTGAGGGAAGGCATGCCCGTGGTGTATGGATGTAACCGAGAGATGTAAACAAAACACACATTCTCTTTTGAGGAGGAATCATGCCCTGTTCTCTGCTTCCCTTCATCCCTTCCTTCCCTCTCCCTCTTCCGAGTCTCACTTCCTCCTCCTCTCTGTTCCTCTTCCTTGTCCCTCGAAAATCTGTAGAATTCTGAAACTCCTGCGCCACACCCCTATCACTTTTCAAAGGCTCCAGTTGAAATGACACGGATTTTTTTTTTGTGTGTGTTTTTATAGTTGTAGTGACAGACTACAAGATTATTACATTATGAATAGAAGAAACACTTGAGAACCCGACTAATCATCTCTGTAGCCTTGAAAAAAAGTCGACGTGAGAGCAGAGCGTTTCAGAATACGGGACTGGAAACGAAGCCCCTGTTTAGATCATCCCTAGCCTGTATTTTGAAACGCTTAGGTCTCTGGTAAGGACTGATTTTCAAAGGTCAAAGGAATGATTAGTTAGTTTTTTTTCTTCTTCTTCTTCTTTTCTCTCTCACTGATGCAGAATCTTTATTAAGCTATCTGTAGGAATATGAAAACACACTTTGAATACCCTCCCTTACATAACTTCCATTAGAGCCTGTAAAAATTAGTCAGGAAAAACGGTGAAAGGTTTGAGAGAGAGAGAGAGAGAGAGAGAGAGAGAGAGAGAGAGAGAGAGTCATGTGCTCGAAATAAAATGTATACTTATTTTGATTTTGATTACACGATATTCCACAGAGTTTCGGAATTCATCAGGCAGAATTTTATAATTGTTTAGAAGGGTTCATGTTCTTAAATGTTTTGGTCTTTCATTAGGGTAATTTTCAAAGGGTACAGGCATGATTTTACTATACTCTTTAGGGGCTGGCATCTTTAATGGACCTCTTTTATACCCTTGTTTTATGTTTTTGCCCTAGGTCAGAGGCGCTTTCTCTTTAAAAAAAATATTAATCGGGTTCTCATGGTGCAGAATCCTTGTTAAGTTATTATCAGAAATCAGAATCATGGAAAAAAAAAAGAAAGAAATTGGAAATCACAATGATTTCTTCTATGTGCAGCCTGTTCAGCGTAAACCAGATAAGATACAGAGTAGAGTCTCAAGCAGAAAATATTGAAGTATTTCTGCTACACCTTACGTTCCTTTGTTTCCATGTTCCTCATTCCTGCTTACTTTTTTTTTTTTTTGATTGGATGGCTGCTGATGTTCACCACACACTGCAACACACACAGGAGTGTTGGAGGAACCACAAATGCACGTTGCTGATGCTTAGTGGATGGTCACACACCGCCAAACTGCCATCCTCCCCAGTGCCGCTTCTCGGGGCCATTGAGAAAGCCGAGTCTCTACAGTTACCTCAGACACCTCTCCTCTTTACCTGCAGGTGAGAGAGAGAGAGAGAGAGAGAGAGAGAGAGAGAGAGAGAGAGAGAGAGAGAGAGAGAGAGAGAGAGAGAGAGAGAGAGAGACAGAGGATTGATAAGAAAGTAAGGAAAGCTGCAAGAAACCATCAGGTCTGCACGTGGCAGTCTCTGCATTAAACTTGCCTATCGGTTTCCACCTATCATTCATAAATATCTAATCTTTTAAAGTTCTCTAATGACTTTAATGAGTCTATTCCATTCATCTACCTTTTTTGTGTGAGCCATTTCTTTCCTATCTCTTTCATTTATGTCTAACTTTACCAAGTTTGAATCCAAAAGGAGGAAATAGTACAGGTATGCTTCATATACAGGAATTGCCATGTGATGGCATCATGGCTTCTTGCAGCTTCTCTTATTTTCTTATGTTCTTATTACTTATCCTGATTAATGATCCCAAGGATATCCCTATATCACCTTTGTGCATTCCCTATACCATTGATAGTCAACCTGGGTGCATGATTTTTTTTCAAAGGATACATGGAAATAACGGAGTACATGGAAAGGTATATGACACGGCCAGTGTGTGAAAAGGTGCACAGTAGGAAAATATGTGTTAGGAAGAAAATTACATCATGTAACATGTGCATGACATGATCAGGGTATATAAAAATGCACATTAGGAAAAGATATTCTTGGAGGAAAATAGTATCAGGTAAGAAATTTATCTAAAACTGAGATTAAAGTATTATAACATTATGTATTATGATAATATATTACACCAAGACGCAACTCGGGTCTCTTGGGTTTGAGATGTGGCATTTTGTTACATTATACATTTGGCACCTATATACCAATGATTTAAAACTGAGTACCTATTTTCTATGTTTAAAATAGAGCTAAAACTTTTATTTATTTATTGTCAGTCTCAAAAATAGAGAAAAATATGAAATATTCATATATTTTTTTTGTAATTAATCATCCTAGGTGCTAAGGTACATGAACTTTTCAAAAGCTCCTGGAAGGATGCATGGATTTAGAAAGACTTGAGAGCCACTGCCCAATATCACTTAAAGATTGTCATCAGATCCCCTCTTGATTTACACGTGTATATGATTTTAGTGACGGCGTGACAGCATGTGGCGTGATGGCTAGTCTACTGCTGGCAGTCTGCAGAGCCAAGCTGACGCAGGAGGTGGACTTGTATCGCTCTGCTGTCAGTGTGCAATATGACAGGCCTCAGTTCATCACCAACTTGGTAAGCCCAGCATGCTTCTTCTTCTACATGGCTGTCTTCAGCCTCTCTCTCGTCTCCACAATGTTGCATCTCTTGTTATCTTCCACCGCTATTTGCATGCTAATTACTCTTCATATTGCTTACTGCATACCTCCCCCTCACTGCACAAGACTTTCTACTTTATCTCACCCTTATTCTGTGCAAGAGTTATCCAGTATTTTCAATCATTCATTGCTTTTTCTAGTAAACTCTGGAACTCCCTGCTTGTTTCTGTATTTCCTCCTTCCTATGACTTGAACTCTTTCAAGAGGTTCCAAGAAACTTATCCTCCGATTCTGAATGATGCTTTTTTTTCTTTTCTTTTTTTTTTTTTTTGTGTGGGAGTAGGCAGGGAGTGGCACCTCAGTGAGTCTTTTTGTCACTCTTATTGCCATTGACCAGTGTCGCTCTTATATAAAAGAAAAAAATCCGAACTCGCATGCTTCCATGGACACTTCAAAGAAGCACTGTGACAGACTCATCTGGAGGCTGGATAAATTTTTAGTACAATCATGGGAATCGAACCTTCTCCCTCCCCAAGGCCGGAAGATTAAAGTATGGTACATTACTAGAGCACCTTTGAACTCAAGGCCGTAACAAATGTGTCAGGTTCCAACGTCATTCATGGCTTTTTTTTTTCTTTCTTTTCTTTTTTGGGGGTGTTTTCATTTAGTACATCTGGTCACTTCAAGCCTGCTATAAATGCATGTTTTCTTTTGTTTTTTTCTTTCTTTTAAATCTATTGCTCATTATCAATAAGTGCTCATATCCACACATACCAAGCTGCTTCAGGTATGCACATTATCTCAACTTCTTTACTAGTTACTGTATATACACAAGTAGTTCTATCATTCACATAGTTCATCTCTCTCTCTCTCTCTCTCTCTCTCTCTCTCTCTCTCTCTCTCTCTCTGTGTGTGTGTGTGTGTGTGTGTGTGTGTGTGTGTGTCTCATAATTTTTTATCAGTAATTACCACTAATTTTCTCCTTACAGCCTGAGTGTGCTTTCTAAGGAGACCAACAACAACACTATATACACTAGCTTTTGTCATCACATCTTGGACCATATTCAGAAACGCTTTGCTTTCTCACCACAACTATCTTCGAACTCCACACACAGATGATTAGCTGGGTTCTCAAGAATGTTTCTACTGTTAATAATGTAGAAATATTGTTACTACATCCATAAAAAAAAAAAAAACTCCCTTAAAGACTTGTGTCACTTAACTAGAGCCATTTGAAAGTAATGCAGGGGTGAGACAGAAGACCCTTAAAATAACTTCTAAGCATTTGTGTCTGTTTCTTTGACCACAGATGCAGTACCAGTTCCTCTTCACGGCCATGGAAGCTTTCCTGAACGAGAACAAACACTACGGAAACTTTACCTGAACCCTTATGTCACACAAGCAGAAATGAGGCTTAAACTGAGACAAAGAAAAATGTCACATGAAAAAAAAACACAAGAAAAACATGAATCAAACATAAAAAAAAAAAAAAAGAATACAAAAAATAAATACACAAAATAAAATCTTCATTCATATACGTGTTGGGATTAACTCCATGTTGCTATCTTATATGAATTGTAGCAGTAAAAGTTAATAGTTAATGATGTATCAGAAGTATATATATAACTTCAGCTAAGCATCTCTTCATCAGTAACATTCTGTCCGCCTTAAGAGTTGACCAGTATCTTCCCTCCCATCCCTTTCACTGGTAAACTGTTGAATCTTCTAACCTGTTTGTAAATTTCCTTTTTCCTAAGGCTTAAAACTCTCTCTCTCTCTCTCTCTCTCTCTCTCTCTCTCTCTCTCTCTCTCTCTCTCTCTCTCTCTCTCTCTCTCTCTCTCTCTCTCTCTCTCTCTCTCTCTCTCTCTCTCTCTCTCTCTCTCTCTCTCTCTCTCTCTCTCTCTCTCTCTCTCTCTCTCATTGAAAAGCATGACTAATGTTTGTGTGAAGATTCTTAATACACCTTGTACATCCATAACTGTGTGTGTGTGTACTGCATAATTCTCTATTTACTACCAAAGTTTCTGTGAGTACTATATAACTTTGTGCATTACTTGATTTTCTATTACAAAACTCCATGTGTGTGTGCTATATAACTTACGTAGTATATGTCTACCATGTAAGTTTGTGAAATACTCAACATTATTCTTTATTTCTACATAGCTCTGTGTGTACTACATAGTTTAGTGTGTGTGCATCATCTGATTATTTACTGTGCGTGTGCTACATAACTCAATGTATGTCCCAAAATAATTCAATGTGTTCCGAACATGTAACTCTGGAACCCCTTGTCTGCTTCTGTATTTCCTCCCTCCAGTGATTGTGTAGCCACACTGGTAGGTCTTCATTAGCTCTCAGGTGATCTGTTTTACTGATCACACCCACCATCGTAGGGTCGAGGAAAGGCAGTTCTCTCTCTGACATTTATTGAGGTAGGCATGACCGTAAGGACTGCGAAAAAGTTCTCGGTCTCAATTTCTTACAAAATAACATTATACACTGATATTAAACACTTTCAACATATTACAGTATTCATTAACAATACATGCAATCAACTTGGCACTATGACAATCAGATTTTACTACAAAATTAAAGTATTTACCTTGGTCACCATCCTGTAGATCTTTGTCTGAACCCAACTTGGCCATGAGTGATGCCCGCAGACAACCAGTGGGTTAACCACACTACTAACAAGTGAGCATCGGCTTTGGTGCTTCATATAGCATTGAATACTGATACACATATTACACGTTTTCATGCAAATAGAAAACTATTGAACATTTCACTTATGATTACCAAGGAATAATGGCGTGAGGTACATACGCTTTACATGCAGTAACATGGCTCCCCTAAATTGTGTAACAATTTACATTAAATTAACATTAGTATGTACCTTAAAACTAGGATTAGCACATAATATGTTTTGTTACACTGGCTCCTCGGCGGGGATGCTCCGGTCTATTCTTATGTATTACCTTCTAACAGCAATACTAGACTATGTATTGGCCTCTCTATGATGGTCCTGTTTGCCTTTGTGCGTCTTTCCTGGTTGTCAAGATTACAGTCTGACACCAGGACTTAACCTTTCTTACTAACCCATCATGATCAGGAGATACTTCTGTTACTCTTCCCAGTTTCCACTGGTTCCTTGCTACATTCTGATCCTTGATGATAACTATGTCATTTACACATACTCCTTTTTTCACCTGGACCAGAACTGGTTGGCTAGGTATTGTGCTCCGTGCCATCTCTTTATGCAATACAGGTCCTTTTTAATGAAAATGCTTGGAGGAGGTAGTACTACCTTTGTTTTCATAGTTAACAAATTACTGGGTGTCAGTGGTG
This sequence comes from Scylla paramamosain, assembly GCF_035594125.1. NCBI lineage: Eukaryota > Metazoa > Arthropoda > Malacostraca > Decapoda > Portunidae > Scylla > Scylla paramamosain. The sequence goes on from NC_087164.1 coordinate 13,493,444, forward strand.
TAGGACTTTCTGGGGAGTTAAGATGGTCCACAGTTAGGGGACAACCATTAACTATATTTTCAGCTTCAACTAAGAAGGTTCTCAGATTTTGGTCATCTAACTGGGTACCAAGCTGATCACGTAACACAGAGAGAACATTTCTCACTGTGCATATCTGCCTCTCCCAAACACCTCCCATGTGTACCATGTGGTACATTCATGTTAAATACAATCCAGTCACACTGATCTTTCATGAGTTCTTTTCTGACTTTATTGTTATTTAGTTCTTTCAAGCATTTCTCATACTCTGATTTGGCTCCTACAAAGTTAGTTCCTTGGTCACGTCTCAACTGTCTTACAGGCCCTCTTCATCCTACAAAGCGACGACATGCACTTAGGAAGGAACTTGTATCCATGCTGTTGGCTGTCTATGTGCACAGCTCTACTTGCCGGTGTGCACTTCTACTTCTACTTCTGTGCAATCTGAGAGATTTGTAGCCAATTCATTAACTTTTTTGTGTAAGCATCAGCTATGATACTTTTGTTTCCAAATCTATCCCTAAGAATTTTCTTTGCTTGCCCATAGTTAGCATCAGAGTTAAAGTGCATTAACATTTTAATAGCATCCTTTGCCTCACCAGTTGTATACCTGTTTAAGTAGGCAAGTCTCTCTCTACTAAAAGAAGTTCTAGATTCTACATAAATTTCAGTTTTTTAACCAAATTGGAAACTCCATGGGTTCTCCATCAAAAATGTTAGATTTTATTGGAGGGAGGCTCCACTTGGGATCAGGTATGTTAATTGCAAAGGTTCCCCCAGGATGAGAAAAAGCTTGATGATTCTGTCTCACATTATTAGGTATGTTGACATCATGAGTGTGTTTACAAGAACTTGGTACAAAACTTGGAGCTGTATGGTTGAGATTTATTGCTTGAGATTCACTATTTGTCCATCTACTTCATTTGTCATCAATTCATTATCTCTATTGCAGGAGGTAGGTTCCTGTGGGTCATGGAATGTAACATACATTATGTGGAATACACAAAGTTCTGTGTATTCCACATAATACTGATGAAATGCCTCTTCGTTTGACATGAGCTCTAATTCAAAGGGGCTAATTATATTGTTTAGTCCTTTCTTAATTTTCCTGGGAACACTGCTCCATTTATGCTTACAGGACTCTGCTCTTCCCTTGGTTACACTGACTTGACATTCCTTTCCTTTGTTGGTCAGCACTCACCCCCTGACACTAACTTCATTATAAGCTTGACCCTTGTCCACTTGCTCATCCTCACCTTACCGATGGTCATCTATGGCATTAATTTCCTCAGTATCAGACATATCTAACAACTTAACTGTGTCAATACTGAGACACTGAAAGAGCAATTAAAATTACCACTCTAATACTAGCTAATTGTGGGTAATTTTTCATTCACTTAGGCTACTCAATCAGTGCACATACATACTATTATACTTTCTTGCCTGTGACCATGGGTTCTACAAAATGATGGCGAGGCACTGTGGGTAGAAGGGAGTGGTTGTCGTCAAGGGTAGGGCTGACCCAGGGGCCTCAGAGGTCAACCTATAAGCTTACGTCAGCGTCCCCTCGCCCTGTGACTAACTCTTGCTATGGTCTCACGTGGAGCCAATTTCTTGCTTGTAGGATCGAGTTCTTACGGCCATGACTACTTCATCAATAAATGTCAGAGAGTGAGAACTGCCTTTCCTCAACCCTACGATGATGGGTGTGATCAGTAAAACAGATCACCTGAGATCTAATGAAGACCTGCCGGTGCGGCTACAGTAAGAACTCTGTCACCATCCTGCCCGTCTTTGTCTGAGCGCGACTTGGTTGTGAGTGATGCCCGTAGCGACCAGTGGGTTAACCACACTCTACTAACAAGTGAGCATCGGCTTTGGTGCTTCATATAGCATTGAATACTGATACTTAAACATATTACACATTTTCATGCAAATAGAAAACTATTGAACATTTCACTTATGATTACCGAGGAATAATGACATGAGGTACATACGCTTTACATACAGTAACAGATTTGAACTCTCAAAGATTTCAAGACACTTATCCTCCATTTTTTTTTATGATCCTTTTTATTTTTATTTTGGGACTGGCACCTCAGTTGGCCTTTTTTAACTTTTTTTTTTTATTGCCTTGCCCTTGGCCAGGGCCACTCTTGCATCAAAAGAAAACAAAACAGTATGTACTATACAGTATTCTTAATTTGTATGATTCTCTGTAACTATAAATCTCTTAATCATTTAAGTTAGTGTGCATGCTTTATAAAACAGTGCATGCATGTACACCTGATAAGTCAAAGCCAGTGTATGCACCATATAACTCACGGACTAATGAAAAATTCTTATTTTGAGTAGTGGTGGGAATGGTGTGAGGCATTGCAGGGAATGGCATGAGGCAGTGGTGGGAATGGTGTGAGGCATTGGTGGGAATGGTGTGAGGTAGTGGCCGGAATGGTGTGAGGCAGTGGGGGGAATGGTGTGAGGTAGTGGCGGGAATGGTGTAAGGCAGTGGTGGGAATGGTGTGAGGTAGTTGGGGGAATGGTGAGGTAGTGGCAGGAATGGTGTGAGTGGGTGGTAGCAGTGTGGTACTGTCAAAGAGGATTACGACATGTTAAGACAAGTAGAGTCCATCTGCCAGATACTAAAATTTAGGGAATAGACCTCCTGTATTAGATAGTCAATATGCTCAATAATTTAGCTCTTTATTTATATCTATGTTCCTTTATTATTGAGATGATGAATAAAATGTTCAGCAAGCTATATTTTCAGTTTAATTTAACAATGTTGTAGCAAACAGTGTGGTGTCTTCAAAACAATAAGAGAGGTATGTTGTATTTCAAGCCATGGGTATAACTTGATAACATAAGAACATAAGGGAAGCTGCAAGAAGCCATCAGGCCAACCCGTAGAAGTGGCTTCATGAAACATACCGCCTATTCATGAAACATTTCCACCTATCATCCTTACACATTAATTAATGTAATCTCTTCTTTTGAAGCTGACTAATGACTCAACACTAACAACTTGATTACTGAGTTTACTACATTCATCTATCACTATTTGAGAACCAATCCCCAATTAGAATGGCAGGCTGAGGAACACTGTTCCAAGCCGTAGCATCAAAGGTCCTCCGTCTATTTTACTGAACAGTAATGCACTTGAAATATGATGTATAATGAATAATACGTGTTATGCAATAGCTAGTGTGTAGTACGAATCACTGCATGAAACACAAACACACACGAATCAGAGCTGTCAAATTAAGGACATCCGCAGAGAGAGAGAGAGAGAGAGAGAGCAGCAGCATGACGGTGTGGTAATACAATGTGATATCGAAACTAGGAAATGTTTAGCCGTGACAGAAAACCAGTGCAGCTAAGACGAAACTAAAAATATTAATGATGATAATAATAAAAGGAATATGAATAGTAAAAATTAAAAAATAAAATAAAAGATAAATAATAAGAAAAGAAACAACAACAATAACAACAATAATGATAATAACAATACAACTGCTACTATGACATTTACAACAAGAAATGTATATTTTAGCACTGTTACAGATACTATTATACAGTATAATCACTACTACTACTACTCGTTTAACCCTTTGACTGCTATGGCTTCGTGTCAAATTCGATGAAATGTGGCAATGCAAATTTAGAGTATAATTGCGAAAGCCACCATTGACAGCAGTGGGAATGCCCTGAGTAGTTGGAATCAAAACCCAGTAGTTTTCATCCCAGTGAGTAAAGTCTAAGAGTTACTCAATAAAATAACACGTCACAGTATCAGTAGCAGTCAAACGATTAACGATGTGAAATTCACTACAGTTGCTACAAGTACATTGTACATCAATTATTTACAACTATAGGTTATCTATGTTGTCTCTGGACAATCTAAGTTACATGAGGTAATAGAGAGTCACTAGATATCCTGCTCTTGTAATAAAGAAGCTCCTCAAGCCCACGTACTTCAATATCTTTGCTTTGAAACAAAAAAATAAGTGAAGCTCCAAAAAGCCGCCGGGCCTACACCCGGCGTTAGAATGTTTTCAGTGACTACAAAATATAAAGAATACAAATGACACTGTAAGTATGACCACTGAAGAGTATACATAAGAACAGACGCTGCCTAAGTTCCTATAGGGCACAACTGTTTGCAGGAAATCATAATGTCCTAATGTCCTGTCTTGGAAACTGCAAAAACTATCTGAGAGGGAAGGGATAAGTGGACCGTGAGGCATTCCCTGGATCAAACCTGTCAAAAATATAATGGAAACGTAAACCCGACAAGTTTGACACCGTACTAGTCAGGCTAAGATGACCATGAAGGCCAAGTCCCTACGAAACTACCAGAAAAAAAAAAAAAAAAAGCTTAAAACGAGGGAGTAAATCAATGACCACTACTAAGATTTCACCGTAAAAGGCTGATACGTACATATTACATCACATCACTCCTGCAAATTTAGTACCCGCTCTTCAAGCCTTAGTTAAAAAAAAGGTCACAAAAAAAGGGAGTTAGTCAATGACCGTACACTACTACTAAAATTTCTACGTAAAAGTTACTACATGGTACATATTACATCACAACATCACTCCTGAGAATTCTGCGCCAGCTCTTCAATGGTGTTGATGAAGTACTCGAGGTCATGTGAGGTTACCTGTGAACTTTGCAGAACCAGGCGGAAAAAGTTGGGTCGTCCTCGCAGTGGCTGGTAAGTGATCATCATCCTTCCCTCGCGCACCATTCTTTCCTTGAGGCGCGGCGCAACCTGCAGACGGAGATGGGGAAGGTAAGACAACTGCGTACTGAGCTTGGGGAGGAAAAAGGGATGACAAAGACCGGGATGATTAGTGATGCACGGAGAGAGAGAGAGAGAGAGGAAGAAGAGTTGGCGTTAAATGTGTTCTTTCACGGTAACAGTAAGGAGAAAGAAAGAAAAGCAAAATAAACGTTTCTTTTCCACGGTAATTTCGTAAAACACTCATTTATTCAACCATCTACTAATCAATATACATAAAAAAAAAACATAACTCCAGGCTACCACAAAGAATACCTACTTGCTATCATATCATAACAAACGTAACATATCTATATCTATCATCAAACTGTTATGAAATCTCACCGCTGACACCCTCTTGAAGTGCTGATGATCGGCGGGCGTGGTTAGTGTGCCCTGCAACACTGCGGCAGGGACATCATGCAGTGCTGGGGGTAGGTACCAGAAGCAAACATTGGTGCACTCTGGAATCTGCAGCAGCCGCCACCCACGACCCCGCCTTGACACCATCCCAGCGAACTCCTCGGCCAAACTAAACACTCGCTCCATGTGCTGCGCCAACCCAGACGTGCCCTGAGAGAACGATTGGAGAATCATTTAACTGCAAGAGTCACAAGGAAGGGCACTAGGTAACTTGTATTCTTTACCTCTCGTCTCTATCGCCCTTGTTTTATTGCATAGGACTCTTGAAATAGTCAGCACCTCCTCACCTTAGCTTTCCACATTGCCCAGAACTTGAGGACGTCAGCTCGTCTCCCACATTGAAGGTGCTGGTCCCCAGTGTCGTAAGAAGTGTTGTAAAACTTGTCCTACAATGAATAGACAGGTAGGTAGATAAGTGGATGGGTAGTGTAGCTAGATAGGTAGCTAGGGAGGTAAGTAGATAGGTAGATAAATTTGTCTGAGGTATGGCAGATAAATAAATTCTTGAGGGAATTAAATGTAATTTACCATGCCTATAACCCTTATAATTATTTTTTGTAAGACCACTAAAGATTTATCTTTAGTGCTCTTACAAAAAAGAATTATAAGGGTTATAGGCATGGTCAATTACATTTAATTCCCTCAAAAATTCTCACAATTGCTGATATATGAATGGATGGTAGGTAGGATTGGCTGAAAGATAAAAAAAATAAATAAATAAATAAATAACTAGAGAGATAAACAAATAAATAGCGAGTTTGATTCAATCTCGCAAAAAAAATAAAATAAAATAAAAAAAGATCACACACACACACACACACACACACACACACACACACACACACACACACACCTTCTGGAACAGGTATGCAGCGGAGGCAGAGTTGCACGCCTTGAGGAGCCCCGGGTGTCGAGTAAGGAACACGGAGCACTGCTGAGGTGCCACCAGCAACTTGTGAGGATTCCACGTCACACTGTCCGCTCTGAATGAAGGAAAAAGAAAGACAAAATAAAAAAAAATAAAACTTCATTTTCATTCTCACCTGTTCTTTTCTAACGCTTGCTCGTGAAATAGATGGGGTGAGAATAAGACTTGTATTCAGAAACACTTTCCTATCTCAACACGACTGTTTTCTAAAGCCAGAGAGATGATTAGTCGAGCTACCAAGACTGTTTGTCTTCTTAATAATGTAGAAATCTTATTAATCTGTCACTAGAACCCTAAAGCACCCTTAAAAGCCGACGTATCTTTGACTATAGTAAAGCTTTTTGCAAGTAGTGGAGGTGCAGCTCAGTAGTGTTTCAGAATATGATTCTAAGTAGAAAGTGCTATATTTCATGTTATCGTATTAAATAGACAAAGTGTAAACAAATCCTTTGTGGAAACTTGGTATCACCAGATGTGGCACTAAGTCCATGTTATATAGTATGATGTTAATTTAAGTCGTGTGGACATATGAATACACTAAGCACCTAACAGTCCAGGCCTGAGACTAATTAGGATACTTGGATAAATTGAGTGTTGGCTTATGAGTGGAGTGGTTGGTTGCTGTGCTGGAGTGTAACAAAGGAATCCTTGAATGGCCGCGATCAGTGCGCCTATAAACACTCAGGTGACTTGACCCTGGATCAGTAGTAATATTCTCAGGGTCACCATTTTTTTCCCCAGGATCAGTAATATTTTCACGGTCGCTAATTCATTTTCAGGGTCAGCAATTTATTTTCATGGTCAGTAATCAGAATAGGAGAAAAAAAAATGGTTCAAACATGACAAAGTTCGATTTAAAACGAGAGAGGAAAAAACTATATCGTTCTCAAAAAAAAGTGGTAGATGAATGAAATAAACTTAGCAATCAAGTTGTTAGTGTTCAGTCATCATGAAGCTTTAAAAGAAAATAATGGATGAGGATGATAAGTGGAAAGAGGATTCGTATCCAGAAACGCTGTTTCTCCAGGACCATTTTCAAATGCCACACAGATGATTAGCTAGGTTCCCAAGAGTGTTTATTATGTTAATAATGTAGAAATCTTCTTGATCTGTCAGTAGAACCGTAAAAACACTACCTTCAACAAGAGCTTATTGAAAGTAGTCGAGCCTTTACACAGGGATTGCCACCTGTAGGCCTGACGGCTATTTATACTCTTTGGATACTTCATTACACCTTGCGATGCTTGTGTCTCACCTGTGTATTCCGCGGATCTTATGCCTGAGCGCTGGGCTGATGAGAGCGCCGCCACCCCAGGCAGCGTCCACGTGAAGCCAAATGCCTTCCTTCTCACACACGTCCGCAATCGCCGCTACGGGGTCATACGCGCCTAAAACTGTTGTGCCTGCAAGGGAGACATTACTTGGTTAGATCAGGTGAGGCAGTATGTAGGTGTTTTTTTTTTCCCCCCCTTTTTATGTGTTCCTGTTGTAGGTGATCTTGTTACTTTTCCTAGTTGTGGTTGTAAACCACTAGATGTAGTAGTAGTAGTAGTAGTAGTAGTAGTAGTAGTAGTAGTAGTAGTAGTAGTAGCATTAGTAGAAGTCGTTGTTGTTGTTGTTGTTGTTGTTGTTGTTGTAGAGTAAGTTGTTGCGCTCTCTCTCTCTCTCTCTCTCTCTCTCTCTCTCTCTCTCTCTCTCTCTCTCTCTCTCTCTCTCTCTCTCTCTCTCTCTCTCTCTCTCTCTCTCTCTCACACACACACACACACACACCTGCAGTTGCACACACCATGATGATGGTGGATTTCTTCTTCTTTTCCTCTTCAATGCAATGCTTCAAGTGATTCACGTCCATCCTGAAAAAAAATAAATAAATGGATAAAAATATATATATCAACTGCATCTTTACCCGTTTCTTTCTCACTTCGGCGGTCCCTCCTCTACCTCCTCCTCCTGCTCCACCTCGTGCTAGCAAATGCCTATAAAAATCAAAGAAAATAAAACAATAGCTTTCTGCTTCTCTTGCTTTTTTACCCTCAACTGTTCCCTTCCCTTCTTCCTACTCCTTTCTTTTCTTCCTTCCTCGAAGTAACTATCATCATCATCATCATTAGTTTTCTTCCTCTTATTTTTCTTCTTCTTCTTCTTCTTACACGGTTAGACGGCTTATGAATCTCTCCTTTTTTTTTTTTTTTTTTGCAGCCATACATGATATATTCTCTTATGTCCATCTCCATCCCGTCTTCCTCCACAAATCAGCTGCAAGTCTTCGTCGGAACTCATATTTTTGCTGGTCTCCTAATTACCTCCAACACCTGCGACGCTCCTCTGAGTATTCTTTCCCCTCGTACAGTCAAACAGTCGGTTCATAACAAGGAGATGGAAGTTCCGTTGTTATTTACGATCCTTTGAAATACCTCGCCCCTGTTCACTACCTCCAACACCTACGCTCCTCTGAGTATTCTTTCCCCTCCTACCATCTGCCTCCTACAGTCAAGCAGTTTGTTCAGAGCAAGGAGATGGAAATTCCGTTGCTGTTTACAATCCACCCTGCTCACCTTCCCACCGCATCAGTGTTGACAAGAACGAGGTTGTCGCTACCAAGGCCGAGGGTCATCGCAGCTTTCTTCAAGGAGTAGTGGGCGTCTATGGATGTAAGGGCCACCAGACGACCCAGCTCACTACAACCTTTGCTCTGCCGCCACGCCAAGCAAAGGATTGGAACATAAGAGTATACATAAGTGTGCATAGCAGTCCCTGTGCAAAACATACCTACCTGTATCTAAACTATAATTATAAGAACATAACATAAGAACAAAGGAAAATAAGAGAAGCTGCAAGAAGCCACCAGACCTACACGTGGCAGTCTCTGTGTAAAACATACCTAAACTATAACATTCCATTCTATAAATTTGTCTAATCTTTTAAAGCTCCTTATTGACTCGGCACTAACAACCTGATTCCTGATTTTATTCATCTATCACTCTTTTTTCTCATGAAGTGTCTACACCACATCAATCCACACCTCCTAGGTACATTCATCACATCCTGCACCCTTCATCTCATCACCTCCTCGTCAGACACCCTGTCTACCCACCTCACCTGCCACATGCATCTCAACACCCTGCAGTAATTTTCTTTCAGCATCCTCATCACCTCACTTACTGGTGAAATGGAGAGGATAATCAAACAAAATGACTGCAGGATGTACTCGTACAGCTGTAAAGATAAAATGTTTAGTGGCGTTTCGTCATCCTATACAACGTAGCTGCTGCATTCTAAATCTTCCTCCTTTCCTTCTGTTCTCTGTCACCCTTACCTTGATCTCGGGGAATGTGCGGTACCTCGCCAGCAGCATCCCATACATGTTGGAGATGGAACCGCCCGGTGAGAACAGGCCGTCGTGCTGCTCGAACCCCACCAGCGAGGCCATAGCGGACAGCACCTGCACGAAAGGAAGATCGTGATGTGCAACCGCTCATTACTTTGGGCCGTATTCAGAAACGCTTTGCTCTCCTACCATAACTATTTTTCAAGGCTGCCCAGATGATTAGATGGGTTCTCAAGTGTGTTTCTCCAGTTAATCATGTAGAAATCTTGTTAATCTATCAACAGAACAGTAAAAAAACACCCTTAAAAACCCCGTATCGCTTCTGCTAACCAGTATCCTCAATCTTTCTTTTCCTGGTAAACTCTGGAACTCCTTGCCTGCTTCTGTATTTCCCACTACCTATAACTTAAAATCTCTCGAGAGGGAGGTTTCAAGACACTACTCATAATATTGGATAATCGTTTTTTGTCTTTGGTCTTAAGGACTCTCTCTCTCTCTCTCTCTCTCTCTCTCTCTCTCTCTCTCTCTCTCTCTCTCTCTCTCTCTCTCTCTCTCTCTCTCTCTCTCTCTCAGTGTTACCTCAATCTCCATAAGAGTGAAGACAGGCGCCACTTCATAGGTGTAGACGGAAGGGTTCAGCGCGTCTGTCACCCATTGGCCTACCAGCCCGTACACGTCCAGCCTGAACACAAGTACTCGTACAGCAAACAGTAATACTCCCACAATGAACACACCCCGTCTCACTAGCAAGGTCAGGTACAGTCCACCACCACAGCACTACGTATAATATCACACCAATAAGTAGGATTGCCTGAAATCTGTTGTTTAATACGTTGCATGGTAATCTATTTCTAGCGAAAAAAAAAAATAATAATAATGTTTGTATGAGTACATACATGCAAGAGAGAGAGAGAGAGAGAGAGAGAGAGAGAGAGAGAGAGAGAGAGAGAGAGAGAGAGAGAGAGAGAGAGAGAGAGAGAGAGAGAGAGAGAGAGACAGAGAGAGAGAGAGACAGAGAGACTAAATAGATGAGAAACGAGACAAAAGACAAGAAAACTAAAAAAAAAAAAAAAAAAACAATAAGAAAGAAAAAAGACAGAGGCGAGACGCGATAAAACAAAACAAAACAAGACGAGACAAGCCAAGACAGGATGGGACAGGACAGGACAGGACATGATGTAGCGGCAACGTTACCCACCCTGAGTACAGCTGATTGATGAAGTAAGGGTGGCCAGTCTTCACGCTGTACTTGACCACCTGCTGCATCAAGGCGAACAGCTCCCCGTGCGTCATTCCCTCCTCTCGCACTGCCAGGTTCATCTTCTGCTTCAACTCCTCCGGTTCCTGCCACTCCACCAGCTGCATGTGTTTATTAATTTTATTACGTGATTAACATTTTATTTTCTGTGCTATTTAACCCTCTAACTCCTGTGGTTTCTCCTTTAGCTTAATAAAATAGTTCAGTATATGTATGTATGCACGTGTATCTAAGTACTACAACATATAATATACCACTGGCAGCAAAGGGGCATTATCCATTAGTTTCAACCTTTTAGTGTCTGTTATGATATTTGGGTTCAGCGAAATAATTCAAAATTGTTCACAAGAAGTAGTGTCATGCTTTGTCATTAGCAGTCAAAGGGTTACGTGAAAGGCTAATGTTTTCCTGTGATGTTTGGAATTCGATGAAGATTGGACATTTACTTTTATTTTTATTTATTTATTTATCTATTTTATTTATTTATTTTTTGGGGGGTGGGAGTGGGGGGGGGAATTGTTATATGTGTATATTCATTTGACTCTTGGAAGAAGGGACTGGAGGGATACTAACTTTCAAAACGAGTGGCAAATGGATAGAATAGACCCAGTAATCATGTTAGTACCGAGACAGATTTTCAACTGATTACAAATATATTTTAAAATGAGGTAAATTTAAAGAGATAAGATGAAAGCGCCTATTGAATGATGGATTACTGGAATAGGTTTACTAATCAGGTTCAGAGCCGATAAGGAGTTTTAGAAGATTAGAATGATAGACATAAACAGACAGACAGACAGACACAGACAAACAGACACAGATAGACACACAGACAGACAGACACAGACAAACAGACACAGATAGACACACAGACAGACAGACACAGATAAACAAACACAGACAGACAATGATGGATATGTAGAATGTTGAATCTTATGATTAACAACAATTTCCTATATTTTACAATTTGAGAAAAAGGATTAACATAAAAAAAATAACAACGAAGATATGCTAGAGAAATATTAGCATTACTATAAACTTTATCATGAGATAGTTTTGTATATCATAGATATTTATAGTTCTTTTTTTTTATTTAAACATACTTACAACATGCTTATAATTGCACGATTTATTTTTCGTACAGCAATAAAAAAAACATAAAAAGAAAAAACTACATACAAGAAATCACTCATCTCTCTCTCTCTCTCTCTCTCTCTCTCTCTCTCTCTCTCTCTCTCTCTCTCTCTCTCTCTCTCTCTCTCTCTCTCTCTCTCTCTCTCTCTCTCTCTCTCTCACCTTGTTCTTCCGATTTGTTCCCTCAAACACGGCCTTCTCCAGGAGCATATCCAGTACAGCCTTGAGAAATGTCTCGTGCTGCACTCGATTAGGTCCTGTCTCCCACCCACACTTCTCCTCCATTCTGACAAGGCTGGCTGGGCTCGGGGTACTGACAGTGGTGGTGGTGGTGGTGTCTTCGTTACTCTCCTTTGCTTTCAACTTTCTAAGAGAGGGAGAGACAGACAGAGAAAGAGACTGAATGGAGTTGTATGTGATAGTATTTTTTTCCTTTTGTATTTGTCTTGTTATTTACTGATTTTTAAGGGTGTGGCACAGAGAGAGAGAGAGAGAGAGAGAGAGAGAGAGAGAGAGAGAGAGAGAGAGAGAGAGAGAGAGAGAGAGAGAGACTTTATTATGCCTGCAAAATATTTATACACATAAATACTTGAAACGAAGGATACTCAGTGAGAAGGCCATTGTAAAGGCCATTATATATATATATATATATATATATATATATATATATATATATATATATATATATATATATATATATATATATATATATATATATATATATATATATATATATATATATATATATATATATATATATATATATATATATATATATATATATATATATATATATATATATATATAACTTAGAAGAAAAATTAAGACTTTAGTTATGGTCAGCCACGAACTTTTAAACTGAATTGTAACACTCCTTCATACAATTTTTATTCATAATTAGCAAGTCTAGCGTGTCAGAGTCGCAAAAACTAGGATGGATGTACTTGCCACATACATACTGCTTCTTATCCAGGGCACACCCTTCTGATCCTGCACTCACGCGTGACTCAGAGCCATATTCTGAAACACTTCTGGCTGCACCTCCGCTACTTCCAAAGGCTTTAGTTGACGTTACACGAGTTTTAAATTGCTTTTTTACTGTTCTAATGACAGATGAACGAGATTTCTACATTATTTACAGCAAAAACGCTCTTGAAAACCCAGCTAATTACCTGTATGGCCTTTGAAAATAGTCGTGGCGAGAAAGTAAAGCGTTTTAGAGTACGGGCCTGATGAACGTGTCACAAGGGAAGGATGGTGAAGCACGCTCGTTGAAACAAAATAATAAAAATACAGGTAACAAACAGATACCTCGCGTCTCCATCGAATTGCTAGACACAACACTTTGTTTTTACTATTCGAATACAAGCTTTCTTATGATGACAACTTTTTATACTTATATGCTAAATTCATCCATCGACAAACACACAAATCAACTGCAGATCATAAGCAGTAAGCGATAAAGAGAAGAGGAAGTACAGGAGATGGAGTGAAATGAAAGCAATGAGCGGGCGATGAGCAGGGTGATTGGCGGAGTAAGTGACCCCATCCTGAGACAGAGACGGGTGTGTGTGTGTGAGTGTTCCTCAGATGTTTTACGTAATTTATATGTATCATTTATGTATTATGGATCTCATATTTCCACGTTATTTTGGTCAAATGTATAGTCTCACATACTCTATGAATTGAATCTACACACAAAATAGAAAAAATAAAATAAAATAAAAAAATTGTGTGACCATGTTCGTCATTGAAATCAGTGAAATAGTAATGTTAGGTTGTGGTTAATAAAGTATCTATCTATCTATCTATCTATCTATCATTCGATCTATCTGTGTGTGTGTGTGTGTGTGTGTGTATGTGTGTGTGTGTGTGTGTGTGTTTCAATATTCATTAATTCTATTAAGTTCTACATACAGAACAGTAAAATGTCTTATTAATGTGCTGGTAATATTCAGTTCTAGAACTGTATAGTACTGGAAAGGGCCTGAGTTGTTATGTGTTGAAATGTTCGGTTCACAATCTCTTTCAGTTAAAACGGTGCGAGTTAGATTCAGGTTCACGACAATTACTTACTGGGATAGGTAGCGCTCTCTCTCGTATTCCCAGACCCCGTATGGCATTGGTGTGGCTGCGCCGTAGCTCAGAGAAAAAAAAAGATAAACAAGATAAAGTAAATAACGTTCTGAACCTTTTCTAGACTCGTCACACGGCTCAGGAACATCACCTGTCTTTTCCTGGTCTTCTTCCACAGTTCTCTTCCAATTATTCTCTGTTCGTCTTTCTGAGCGAAGCATTTTCTACAGTCTCCGGCCATGCGCCATTTCAGCTGCCTCCGCTGGCAAAAGTTAACACCATTATAAGTATAATTATGTTTCAACAGTTGTGTATGATCAATCAAGTCTTTAATAGTATCTAGGAATATTGCTCGGTTGGCGAAACATCTATACAAGCATTTAATCGTTGGCTGCCTATCATTTGCTTCATTCATGATGACCATACAAATCATATTAGCATTTCACATTCACGTTAAGAAATAATGTCCCTAGTTCTAACGTGAACATCAAGACCGCCGGATCTTCTACCCATGAGTATTTTTTTTTTTTTTTTCCCATTTAGAGAATCGGATATGAAAAGTTATTACCTTTTTTTTTATGTAAGAGAGGCTCTGACCAAGGGCATAAAAAAGGTGAAAAAAACAAACAAACAAACAAACAAACTGAAGGCTAACTGAAGGTGTCAGGACCTAAAAAAAAAAAAAAAAAATCAAAATTATATCCAAAATTATAAGAAACGGCTTCAAACTTCCCATCCCATAAGTCGCATACAGAAGAAAATACAGAAGCAGGCAGGGACTTCCGAAGTAACCAGTGCGCTGTAGCTACAAAGGTGCTGGATACCAATGAGATGAAGAAGCGAGTCACACACCCTTGATCTCTGAAGTCGCTGATTTATTGGACAGAGACTTTGGCTTGTATTCTGAAACGCTTTGCTCTCTCACCACGACTATTTTCAAACGCTATAGAAATGATTAGCTGGGTTCTCACGAGTGTTTGCCTTGTTGATAATGTAGAAATCTTGTTCATCTGTCACTAGAACCATAGAAACACCCTTAAAAACCGGTGTAATTTTAACTTGAACCTTTTGAAAGTAGTAGAGATGCGGCGTTTAAGTGTTTCAGAATGCGGGCCTGAGAGTGAGTGGATGAAGAACAGTGATATGATTCAGTAGATGTTACAAATGACACACATACAATGCTTTTGGAGATGCGCAGTAAAATTTCCTATGGCCAAAAATAACGTCCTGTGCAATTTAGTTAGTGCGAATGTTTTATTGTTTTATTAATTCAGTTTCACCCTGATGATAATTGTCCCGCGTGTTTCTTCATATGGCTTACTGTTGAGCTGCAGGCGCGAAGACCACAGCAAGTTACAGGATTGACGTCACAGTAAGAGGAAGACGTAGATGCCAGGTGGAGTGTAGGAGGGAAATACACCAATCAGTACAGAACAAGAAATAACGGGTTCTGGCTTCGTAAAAGTTACATTGAAAAAAAAAAAATAATAATAATAATAAAAGGCATTAGAAGAAAATCGCTCTCAAATAGAATACTAGATAACTGGAACAGACTCAGTAATTGATAGTGCCGAGTCAACAGGGAGCTTAGTTATGATTACCAAAATTTATGAACCAGGTGAATACAGAGAATACAGGGTGAATATTTAGGGACAGCCAACGTGTAGGCCTGATGGCTTCTTGCATCTGTCTTTATGTTCTTATGTAGCCACGCATACTGTAATGGGTTGTCTTGCTCTCCTCTTGCATGCTGAGGACTGACCTGATACAACGTAGTGCCAGTAAATTCAATGACGAGAGGCGCCGGTAATTAGCAGGCAATAAATGACCTTAATGGCGGATTTATAACACCATTACATCACATTTTCATTGCACATTAAGTGAATAGATCTGGGCCCGAGAGAGAGAGAGAGAGAGAGAGAGAGAGAGAGAGAGAGAGGAGAGAGAGAGAGAGAGAGAGAGAGAGAGAGAGAGAGAGAGAGAGAGAGAGAGAGAGAATCTATTATGAGTAGTTAAGTATTTTCTGCAATCAATAATATTCGCTTATTTGTTTAGTGCTTTGGTCTCTCATAAAAAGCATTTCTAAAGGACATAAAGATGAATAATTAAGCTATCATTAACTATCACCAGAATCATCAAAATAAAAAAATAAACTTGAAAATCTTCACAGATTCCAGAAGAATAACTTAAAAATAAATTAGATTAAGCACTGAAAATCTCAAGGACACGATCCTAATCAGATTCACTCCTCGGTACCTGACTCCTGCAATCCCGCCCCTTCCCCCGCACCAGGCACAGATAGCTCAGCTCAGGGGTTCCCGCCACACCACCACCAGCACTTAAGGGGTGAGACATGCTTCTTGCGTTTTTCATGAGCTGTTGATTGAGATAAGGAAACTGATCAGTACTCATGTCATTGCCTATTGAGTTCTTAATGAGCTGTTGAATGAGATAAGGAAACTCATCAGTACCCATGTCATTGCCTATTGAGTTTTTCCATAAGCTGTTCAGTGAGATAAGGAAACTGATC
>NC_087164.1:13512422-13542422 GCF_035594125.1 Scylla paramamosain
GATAATCTCATGGGCAACCCTATTACAGCCCAGGAGCTTAAGCATAGCACAGTTGGCCACATGCTTCTATAGCAAGGCCCAGTGTGTTGAGAGGAAGAGCAAGAGAAGGTATGGCTTTGATCTTAAGTCCAAGGGTACAGAATTATATGATAAAACATCAAGAAGGCATCATAATAAAAATCAATAACATTAAATAAATTACATGAAGATTTTACTGTCTTTTAACAAGATTAAATAAATTACATGTAAATTTTATCTCTATCTTATAGCAATTAAGAGTTATAGGTAAATATTTTCATTTACTAAAACTATTATAAAATCCCAAGACTAGAAGTGACACTATCATATATAAATACCTTGAACTGCACAAGTTAAATGACTTTGGCCTAAGCTCTTTTGCAATTTGTGGTAAAATACATAGTATACCAGTTTACAATATTAAAGCCTTCACATTTTTCTACACTTTACACCACAATGGAGCATCACATTACACCTGCATCCACTTTATTCCTATGATAAGGTGTAGATACACTTTCACCACCATTGCCACACACCTGCTGAATGAAGGAACAAGATGTCTGAGCCCTGGCAGAGTAGTGTCTGAATTAACATTTCACATTTTAGTGCCAGACCATGACATATGGGAGAGCATCTGGTCTAAAATTCCAAGCTCCTTCTGGCTTGCATCAACCCTATCAAGCATGGCATTAATAACAGAACATGTATATAAGATGAGATTCAAGTTCCTAAATCAAAGAGGTGCTGAAAACAAACATTAGTCTGATATACAGTAACTGCAAAAAATCTTTGCATAATGAGTGCTATTAGATAGCTCTTGTATGTGATATACTACTAAGCAGTAGAGATGTGGAGTTACATGAAATTAAGGCTGGAATTGAAAAATATATCATCATTGCCATAACTCATCAGTGCTTTCAAGACCGGGAGAATGATGTCTCTGAATTAATATCATGTCTGCTCAACTCTATGCCTCTCCTTCAGGCAGTTACCAAGGCATACTTCATTTGACATCTTTTATTTCCCTTACAGGGCTGGATACCTTGTGAGTCTCTTGCACTTTCTGTGGCCTGAAATTATCTTTTCTCTGATGGTCATCCTTGTGATGTCTTCTTTCACACACACAGTCTCCAAGTCTTCTTCAATCTTGCTACTGATCTTCTTCAACTACCTCACACACCAACACTCTTCTGAGTACATCATCAAAGCATATAAAAATAAACAGAGGTAAATACAATCTTTTGACTAAATTTGTTTATATAACCTGTTCAAATCTTTTCTGTTTACTGCCTGTATCACAGAAGTTCACAGTAGCCCAGTCTGGCTCTTAGGAAATTTTCTTGCCCAGCTACTGCCTACAAGACTGAGACTCACACTAAGATTAACAGCCATGCGAATTTTCAATTAGAAACCTAAAAAACAAATAAAAATAGGGGAATGAATAGGGGGCCAGGTGACTGCTGTAAGGTGTTAGACTCATGACTGAAAGGTTGTAAGTCCAATATGATACCTGCTTTGGCCAGATGATGAGTGGCACTCTCTCAACTACCACCACTACCAGGCACTGTGATTTTACCATACACCTATATGACCTCATTTGTCTACTGCATAATATTATTTACTCATTTAGAAAAAAAATAAATAAATAAATAAAAAATAAATAAGTAAGAATACACTCATTAAGAGAGTTTCTATAACTTTATGCTGGATGCCTGATATAAGCATGTCCTCTGTAGAAATCCAGATCTATATAAAGGATGTAACATGAGTTTCTGTGAATATTGCTGGAGGTGAAAGTACTGGTTATTCCAAATTGAAATTCCAAATTCAAAAAGCACATTCAAGTGTGGCCAGGTGATGGATACAATGGCTGGGCTGGACAAGTGTTTGTGATGAAGAAACACCATGTCCACATGCTCCACATTACTGTAAGTATGTGATATTGCTGCCGTTTTTTCTCTCAAAACTATGCAATGCAATTTAAACATATTTACAATCACTGTCTCAGCATGAAACTGCAAGTGGTTGATGAATGGTAATTTGATGCTAGCCCTGCTCCACCTCTCTCTCTGTCCAGGGCAGGCATGGTGCCACATAGCCTATTATTTTATTTGTCATTAATTACAGCCATACTATCCTTCTGCAGTGTTTATTGGTCAATCAACTGTCTATCAATACCACTCATCTTGCTATGGGGTACTGTAATGCCCTAAAACTTGTAGAAATCATGAGTGAATAATTCACAATTTCACCATCAGATATACCCAAGTCAACAAGTCCCATCAGACATCCCCCCACCCAGCCACTTTATCTGTCACCTGCTAACACTTGAATTTCATAACATAGCTAAACAAAGCTTCAAAATTAATGTGTGCACAAGACATTTTCAACTTAGAATAACCTGTACCTCAGCAATATCTCCAGAAACTTGTGTTTTACCCTATAAACATAGTACACTCTACACATGTTACATGATAACTTTTATGGCATAGTTAATAGTTTACATTAAATGTTCCCCTGAAAAAAATAAAGCCATAACTCATACTTTAGCTATCATAATTATGTATATTATGTGTAAGGGTGGTATTAAAATCTTTTCACCTATCAACTTTTTTTCTTTAGCTGACTGTTTTCAATCTTTCACACTCCACTGCAAAGCTGCAACTCCAGCAATCTTCTACTAGTATTTTCATGGCTACTGTTCTGAAATCCATGCCTTGCAGTGCAAGTTTCTACTTACCCTCACTCCTATTCTGTCCATTTCAGTAGAGCATGAATTAACTATTACTTTCACTCCTTCATCCCTTTCACTGTTAAACTTTGGAATTATCTGGCTATTTCTGTTTGGTAGTATCAAGACATTTCTGGAACTAAATTGGCCTGTTTCAGAAATCTTTTATCTTTTAAACTTTGGGAGTTACGAACAAATCAGTGGGCTTTTTTATACACTCTTGGTGCCAATGGCTGCTCTGCCTCCTACATTATGGAAAAAATGGCTAAGAGAGTTAAGATATAGAGGCAAATCTCAATTTACTAACATTCAATTTACAAATTTTTCAGTTATGATGAAAATATTTGCATCCTTTTCCCAATTGCAGAATTTGCATTTGATACTGAATATCTAAAAAAAATTACCTAAAACACTGAAAATAGCTTACATGAAAATTTAATTATCTATGCCTATTCCTGATTGATTTTTTTTTTTTTCATTTATGAATGATTTTCATGTAAATCATTCATAAACCTGAATCAAACTACATGTGGTAGTAGGAAGCATCAAATCTCAGCACATCACTGCTAAAACCTTGAAGTGATCTTGCTTCTTACAACTCCTACCTCTCCCAAGGAATACCGCAGCAGTGCAAGAGAGAGAGAGAGAGAGAGAGAGAGAGAGAGAGAGAGAGAGAGAGAGAGAGAGAGAGAGAGAGAGAGAGAGAGAGAGAGAGAGAGAGAGAGAGAGAGAGAGAGAGAGAGAGAGAGAGAGAGAGAGAGAGAGAGAGAGAGAGAGAGAGAGAGAGAGAGAGAGAGAAAATAAATATAACACAGAGATATGTCCAAAAACTAAACTCAGGTAAGAAGAAATTATCCCCTGGATACAGTCAGTGCCAAATTACGATGTCAGAAATTTTTACAGATAAAAGCATTATATTGCAAAAATCAATAACCATCCTCTTTCAATTTGAAAAAAAGAATTTGCAAGGAAAAAATCATTGCTATGCAACTTCTTAACTCCCACACATTTCTGCCAGATAGAGTAAACACATCAGTACTTGACAATATCAGAAGCATCATCAGCAGTTGGTATCTCACACACCACTCCTTGTATTGGCTTATAAAAATGGTTGCTTGTTGGTCACTAAGATACCCACTCTTTCTGACTCCCCTGCTGATAATATCAAGCAACAGATGTATTTACTCTATCTGCAACAAATGTGTGAGGAGGGAACCTGTCACACTAATAATTTTCTCCTAGCCCACCTTTCTACACTATGGAAGAGGAAGGTCACCACTCCATGCAAGCTCCAAAGTTGTCTGGCACTGACTTACTGTGATGGCAATAGAGCTGATATTTTGCCCTCCAACCAAGTATCGGTCACACTGGTTACATAACCTATTTGGTGTTTGAAACCTGAGCCTTTGGGGGCAGTGTTTTCTGGGAAGCTTCTCATTAAAGATAGCCACAGCATCTCTGCCACAACAATCTTAAAGCATAGTACCTCATCTGTCTCTTTTTCCTATATCTTCTCTAATCACAACATCCTTCATTCTGTCATCCTACAAGAGACTATCAAATGTCTCTATGATATCTCCTAAAACATCACAAACTTTATCAAGAGCATCTCCTTTCTTTTCACTGCTTTTCTGTCCTGAAGCACCAGCTTCCTGCCTCTCCCCAGGAACAGAAGGAATGAGAGGAGGAGGAAGAGCAGGGTGTGATCCAACTAAGGGAGGAGACAGTGGATCTGAGCTACCTGGCTGGGACTGTTCAAGGGGAGAAGAGAGAGAATGCGTATTACCAGTGTCACAAGCTATACTGGGTATCTTTCCTCCCTGAACTGTAAAACCAGAATATGGTAATGAGGCCTGTCTTGACAGTGTGTCAGACACATGTTTCTCACTCTTTGTTTGAGGACTAGAATACTGCATCATGTTCTTTGTTGGCATGCTTGAATAAGATTGGTTAAGTGCAAACATGCCTTGGTTTGATGCCTGATTTGATCCAATTTCCTCAATATTTAGGAAATCCTTATGATTCTTGGTATTTTTTGAATGTTCAGTAGAACATATAGGGCCTATCAGGTCAGGAAGGCCAGAGGCTGACTCTACCGTGCCACTTTTGACTTCTTGGGAATCTGTATCAGGACCAAGGAGATCAATGTCTGACCCCAAGAGGCCTGATGAGCCATGCATGCTGTTGTCTGTCTCCTCAATATCAATATCAAGACTAAGGAGATCTGCTTCAGGGCCAATGAGCTCAGAGGCATTCCTGGAGGTGGATTTGGATACTTGGGTAGAGACATCTGGCAGGTCAGGAGAGGTTGTTTGGCTTCCTCCATCACCCAGTTGTTGAAGAAATGACAGAGACTGCTGGGCAGCAATAATGTCAGGACTGAGAGGAGGAACCTGTGTGTTTTGACAATAACATCAGTAATCATTATTAAGACCATTAAAAATTACCAATAATATCAAAACCTTACTTCTTACTTCTTCAAACCCTTAATACCTCATGAAAATTAGAGGAAGGTTGTGAATCTTGTAGGTCAGGTTAGTGACATACATACATCAAGATGCTTTTTGTGACTTAATGCCTAAAGTACACATCATATATATATATATATATATATATATATATATATATATATATATATATATATATATATATATATATATATATATATATATATATATATATATATATATATATATATATATATATATATATATATATATATATATATATATATATCTGTATCTGCTGTTTGTTCAAAAATAGTCCCCAAATGAATGACCATGATAGGGTTCAGCAGGACAGCAGCTAACTGCCTTAGAAGACAGATGAGAAATGTGGAATAATGATCATAACCACAGCAAGCCCATCTAGCACTAAGAAGCAAATCAATCTTGTACTTTTGAATCTCCCATCACCACTTGGAGAACAGGAAAAATGGACAAGGGTGAGTGCCTACCTCAGCATCACAACAATGTAAAGACAGTAGAGCACAACCACCTGATCTTCTGGATGAGATCAGCCACTATATTTCCTCAGGAATAAAAATGCAATAAGAAAGAAATTGGGATGTGGCAAGCAACACATGAGCACTCAGGACATGGCTAAGGAGGCAGTGTGTGACTCAGGCCCCAAGCAGTGCTTCCATTCAACTCAAACCAAGCAAATTATGCAATTAAGTTTATAGTTGGTGCAAGCAAACCTGCTTTAATGGGATGAGTGGTGCGCTTAAATTGCTTCTTGATAAGAACACACGCACTGCAGTGACCTGCCCAACAAACTATTGGAGAAGAATGGTGAACAGTAGCACTTTTGGAAATGTAACTTTAATTGAAGGTGCATTAAAAAAATTATGAACTAAATCTTAAGCCAAACAAAGAAAAAGGAAAGTTTTAATCTAATCATGTGATAAATCAAGATTATGAGCTAAACACTAAGCCTTTCAAAGTAACAGAAGCATTGCATTCAAACAGACTGTTCAGGTGGATGAACACCATTACTGTGCACCTGACATGCCATATCATTCAAGAAACAAGATAAAAATACCTATTCCCATAAACAGAAAGTTTCAGAGTAATTAAATTTTATTTAAGTGAGTGATATGAGAACCAAAACTCTTCAAACCCTAGTTAATGTAATACAAATCAAGACAAGGAACTGCTGACTACTGCTGAAGCAATCACCTGAGTTGGATGGCCCCAAGAGAACACAAACCAATTTATACAAAGACCTCCTATACAGACTATCTAAAACCAAGAAGACAAAACTGCTGCCATGAAAGTGCACAATATATTCAAGTAATTATGGTCTCATTCAAAGAGAGTGGGATATCAACTGACACACTGCCAGCACACTCCCATGCTACACAGGTACACCTTTATTAACCTGACATCCCTAGTTGGCAGCTTAGTGGTTTTGTTTGATTACAGATTGGTTTGGTTAGAATACATTTACCACAACAGGTAATCACCTTATCCTACCTTTAAAATACCCTGCATATCCATACAAGGAAACTTCAAATGAAAATCAGTTTTATCTTTTATGGCCAATGTGTAGTGTTTGCATTTTACAAAGCAAGAAGCACTTCCCTTATTTATTAGAAATATGACTAGAACTAAAAGTGAGTAGGTTACCATAATAACTGGAGTAAAACAAATTGTAATGGTTTGCTTGTGTTTGCCATTGATGCCAACATGTTTAAGCAGAAAGCAGCGTCACCAAGCGGTAGTGACATTAATGTGGCAACTCAGGAAATTTGATTATGTTATCTGAAACATGTGCCAAGTCAATGATGGAGTGGGATGAGTGATTGCTGGACTAGTGATGGCACACCTGTAAGGCTACATTCCATGCAAGTATAAAAGCTCTTAAAGTGCAACTATTCCTCCCTCTAAGAAAAATAATAATATAAAAATAAAATAATTAAAAAATGAAAAAAAAAAACCTGAAAATGATAGATTTGAACATTTGAACCTAGAATATCATTAAAGTTCAATGAAGAATAACTGAAGTCTTAATCCTGGTGGTTTTCTCAAATTGCCTCTGACCTAAGCAAAAACAAGTTATAGAGATAGTGACAAAAGAAGTATGTGGTACAATTTTTACCAATACAACAAAGTTAAGTAGAATCAGACAAAATTCAATGGTCTTTTTTCAGTTACTCATGTATCAGTGACAAATAACTCCACATGTAAGAAAAAATTTTGTGGTAATTTGTGAGATAACATAAATGGAGTAGTGGGCTGCCTTGCCTGCCTGCTTCCAAGACAGTGGATTACAGCCAATTTCTGGATCTAGCTTTGCTTGTCTACAAATAAAACAATACATTTACTTGCCTCAGGTGTCAGAGGGGACGGAAGGAGAGGGGAGGCTGGGAGCTCCTCATCAATGGCAACTTTACGGCAGGGATGGATGGTCAATGGATTCTTCTCCAGCACACTTGCCACTTCCTTGCTCACACTTTCCTGAATGGAGAACATAAAATAGCTGAGGAATACTGTCAGCCTGACTCCTTCAATAGTTTCAAAGCTGTAATCTCAAGGCACTAACCACTGCACTGCTTACACTTTCTTGAATATGGTAAAGTAATGTAGTTAGGATAAATTTACCAGTGCTCAGCTTTTTCCTTACAACACACAAAGAACTCCTACCTGTAGCTCATCCATCTCTTGCATCAGTTCATCCGAGTGAGTGACCAGGTGTTCCATTTTTGCCTGCAGGTCATCAAGAGTCTTCAAATTCTGTTGCATCACCCGCATTCCCTGAAAGTAAATTTTATACAGTGAATTGCTTGCATGGGGAAAAAACAGGAAAATAAAAATCAAATAGTTAATTCTTGCAAAGAGTAATCAGAGAGTCTTGAGCAGAGAACCACAGAGGAAACAAATTATAAGTTCACATCTAAATGTTAATCAATCTATCTATCAATGTACCAGATTGGCAATATACTCGTACATACAAAGATACAAAGCAATGTAGATAACTTGTGATTTCAACTTGTGATTGCAGCTGCTTCACACTATGACTAACCAGGTTGGGCATTCCACACACAATGAGGCAAACCTACCATTCCTCAAACCAACCCCCACACCATGCCTTTCCAGTGCACCCACCTCACAGAGCCAGGCATCACCATCCAGGGCATGTGGAGGCAGTGCAAGACCAGTCATGTAACGCTGGTATTCATCCTCTGTCAGGCCTAGGCTCTGTGCAGTGACATGCTCAATGAATGCCACTGCACAGCACTGGGGAGAAGATGCACCAACTTAACTTCTGAATATAGTGACCTTATCATTCTTATCTGAACTAAGTTTCAATAATCTGACTTAAGTTTTATGGCTGCTGCCTTAAAGTGCATGAGTTAGGCATTGTGTCTAGTCAAGTCCTCAGTCTAAGTCTCTAGCTTCAAACATTTTAGAGTTATATTAGATTATTCTGATATGTACAAAAAGACCACCTGGATTCTAAAGAGTTAACCTCCACACTAACAAGACATGCTTAAGGAATAAACTCCCAGGACTACTTGCATAAGACACACTCGACAAACTAAAGGCAATCCATCCTACACTATTCCCTAACCAACTGCATGTTCACCAATCATGAAATTCTCTTATTCACACTTATATAACTTATATATATTCATAATTCCCTAAACACAAGGTTAAGTTCATGTATTCACTGATTTCAGCCAATGATTGATGAAAAGCTCAATCTTATTTATGATCTGCAAAAGAATATTACACTAGTGTATGTCCCTAACAGTAATAACAGTGGTGGCTCTCTCTCTCTCTCTCTCTCTCTCTCTCTCTCTCTCTCTCTCTCTCTCTCTCTCTCTCTCTCTCTCTCTCTCTCTCTCTCTCTCTCTCTCTCTCATTAGCCCTAAGCACACTCCACTCCACATTTCATTCATTCACCTTCACTTGACACACTAAGCTCATTGTATTTACCTTCATTGTTTTCATCATCCTTTCTTCACAAACATACTCTCTTCTGTACATACAAGATGATTCTCCTATAAAGTGCACACACACACACACACACACACACACACACACACACACACACACACACACACACACCGTCACCAAGTTTGGAAAAGGATACAAGAAAGTTAGAAAGAATCTAGAGCTGCAACCAAAATGCCTGCAAGCTTAAGAGAGTATAGTTATGAGGAAAGGTTGAAGAGATTGGGCCTGACTACACTAGAAAAAAGGAGGGAAAGGAGTGATTTGATAGCAATATACAGAATATTGGAAGGAATGGAAAAGTTGAACACAACTTGATACCACATATGAGAGACACAAAAGGACATGGAAAGAGATTGAAAAGGAGTGTTTGCAGAAGAGACATCAAGAAACATAGCTTCTCACACAGAAGTATAACAGTGTGGAATGAACTTAAGGGTGAGACTGTGTGCAAAGACAATTCATAAATTTAAAGAAAATCTAGATAAGAGTCAATATGGAGACGGGATGGCACGAGCCTAGTGTGGCTCTTGTCCTGTATTTTATAACTAGGTACACAACAAGGTAAACACACACACACACACACACACACACACACACACACACACACACACACATACACACACACAGCAGTAGTTGTGGCAGGTGGACATGTCCGTCACAGCTCCAGCTCCTACCAGCACCTAGCCCACAATGTACAGGGTCAAAGACTGCTCATTCCTGTCTCCAGTATAAATAATAAAGTAAGGGAGAGAGTGTGGTAAAAATAACTATTGGAAGGAAGATTTTGGAGGGGCAGTGAGTTTTTTCCTGAATGTAAACAAATCACTTCACCCATGAGTCAAGAACAAGATGGCGCAAGGATCATCACCTTTTGGGGGCAGCAAAGCTGATTTCTCCAGATTCAGCGATGAGGAGCAGTATGTGGACAGAATGAATAGGAGATTGTGGAAAGCAGAGGTGGATTATGCAAAGTTAAGAGAGATGAGAGAGCTGCCTGAAGCAGTGAGAAATTGGAAGTTAGATATGAATGATGATCATATGAAGAGTAATTTGTGAGAACAGAGGAATATCAAGCAGCAAAAGAAGAGAGGGAAGGTGAAAACAAGAAATTAAGCAGAGGTACAAAAACTTGTAGATCAGAATAATAAAAATAAGGCTGAGATTAAAGCTTTAAAGAGGAAAAATGAGGAGCTGAAGAATAGACTGGAGAGGGAAAATAAACAGAGTGAGGATGTCATGAGAGGTAAAGTACAAGATATGATGAAACAGAAAACCCATAGCTGGAAGGAAGAGAGAGAAAAACAGAAAACTGGTATGAAGGAAATATTGAGACAACAAAAGGAGGAGCATGATAAGCAGATTAAAAAAAAAGTGGTTAGGATAATAAAGGAAAAAGAGCAAATAGTAAGAGGTACAGTACATAAGATGTGTGTTGTGATATTTGGTGATAAATAAAAAAAATTACCTATTAAGACTATAAGAGAAGGAGAGAAACTCAAGAGAGCAAAGGAGACAGTAGCAGTGGTGGTGAGTGAGGGAGGGAACAAACAATGGAGCAAACAGAAGAAGTTCAGAGGTTTGGCAAGTATGCTGAAAATGAAGTAATGCCTCTAAAAATTAGATTTAGTACTCAAATGGTAGCAGAAACTATGATGGCAGAGACATGGAAACTGTTTAAGATGGAAGACATGAAAATATATAGATAAGAAGAGATTTAAATGAGGATGAGAAATATAAATTGAGAGAGATGGGAGAAATTAAAGCAAAAAAACAAAGGACACAGGATCAAGTGAAAGAATTTGTATGGAAAATTGTGGATTTAAAGATAATTAAATGGCGGATGAAGAATGCCAGAGGAGAGAAGCAACAATAAGAGGGAATACAATAAAATTGAGAAGGAATATAATATAAAGAAAGTTATATACACAAATATAGATGAGCTTGTGTCAAGTACATTGGAACTAAGGGATATTATGGGATAACAAGCCAGATATTGTATGTTTAGCAGACACCAAATTAAAAGAGGAAATACAAATAAAAGTTGAAGAGGAAGGATACAACATTTGGAGAAGAGATAAAAAAGATAAAGGTGGGAAGAAGTGTTAATATTGGTGAAGAGTGACATCTTTGTTAGGAAGTGGAATACCATGATGGGATGGCACAAGTTTTGGGCATTATAGTTCAAGACAGCAAAAAGAAAAAGAGAAAGATTATTGTCACATATATACCACCAAACACAAATGCATGGAAGACAAATGAGCATAAGAAGATGCAAGAGGAGGTATGGAAATGCTTGGAAAGTATGATCAGAAAAAACAAACAAGGTGTTGCTTATGGGTGATATTAATTGCAAAAATGTAAACTGGGATGAGTTGGAGCTAGGGAGGGGTGTAGATTTGTAGAATGAAGAGATAGTGCAATTAGTAATGGTGAATACTTTGGATAGTGGATAGATGAAGATACAAGACACAGAGAAGAGTAGCCTTCAATGCTTGACCTAGTGATTACCTGGAAGCCAGAATCCAGGCCAAATATGAAGTATCTGCCCCCATTAGGAAAAAGTGATCATGTTGTAACAGAGGTTAAATTTGAAGGGATAAAGGCAAAGAAAGGATTGCAAAGAATACAGAAATGAGGAAATTGAAATTAATACAGAGTACAGCAACAAAGATGGTGCCAGAAATGAAGGAAAAGACTTATGAAGAGTGACTGGAAGAAATGAGATTAATAACGTCAGAAGAGAAAAGAGAAAGGGGAGACCAGATAACAATGTACAAACTAAAACCATATGGAAAAAGCAGACAGACAAGTTTTGAAGATGCATATAGATGAGGCAAAAAGATGTACAAAAGGACATACAAAAAAAATTAAGAAGAGTAATGCCTCAGTGACATCAAGAAATATAGTTTCCTGTACTGATCTCTGGAATAGTTTAAGTGAGCAGGTGGTTAAAGTTGCTAGTGTAAGCAAGTTTAAAGGAAAATTGGACAACTACAGATAATGGAGACAGGACAAATAAGCTTTAGCTTGGACCCTGTAAAATACAACCAGGTAAATACAACTGAGTTATAAAAAAAAATAAAAAATAAATAAATAAATAAATAAATAAAAAACTTTTGTCACCTTCAGAAACTGCAATCTAAGTCACATCTGGGGTGGAGAACATGAACTATAAGTGACCTGAATGAGATACATGTTGGTGAGAACAAAGAACAAAAGCTGGAGGAGGAGGAGGAGGAGGATATTTATCCTCCAATTTATCAATAAACAAGAAACTTACCAGATTGGTGAAGAAGTATCCTGCCTCCCCACTCTGGAGGCTACGCTGCTGAGAGAAGTAAGTAATGAAGGAGATGTTACTGTGGAGGAGAGGTGGGTTGGCCTGCAGCACACAGTAGATGAGGGCAGGTAGGAAGTCATCAGCAGAAGCTGGTGTGCCCGAGTGAGACTGTTTGAGGACCTGCAGTACATGGTGGGCAGCGGACACCAGACACTGCAGCTTATCTGAAGGCACACGTTTGCTGTTCATCTCGAGCAGCTCTGGAGGAGATGGAGAAGTTAAGTGAAGCATTTCAATGGACTGTGATGGGGATATGGTTGATGTCTGAGAGAAAAAGATCAACCCATTTCTCACAATATCAGATATCAGAGAATATTTTTTTTATTTTATTATCTTTCACATATTACTCTAATCAAATCTTTACAGTTTTCAATGTGATAGCAGTGAAGGATAATGTGTTCTGCATTATCATCAGTCTAACAAAAGTACTATTCTATAAGGAACAAATGAAAAAATTACACTTTTGTTATTTTCTCACTGCAATATGAAATCAGAGAACATCCATCTTTCACTTTCAAGATCAAGGGCATTAAAGTTGTTTAAACTTTCACTGATAGAATCAAATTGCAATAGCACTGAATACACTTAAATTCTAACAAAACTCAGCAGTTTTCAAATGAACTAAATAATACTATTTGTGAATGTTGCACCTTACACCATCTGCAGAAATAGGAGAAAAACACATTCATCCCTCCAACTCATAGAGCACTCAAAATGTTGTGGCATCCAAGTGGAAACATTTGGCTACAACACAGAGCAAAACAGTTAATAAAAGCAAGAGGTAACTAAGATAAAGAACTGTGAAAATTGCAAATGCCAAACACACTTTTGTAAGCTATCCTTTTTTTTTTTGGGTGGGGGCCTTAGTATGCTAACACAGCCATGTGTGTGTGTGTGTGTGTGTGTGTGTGTGTGTGTGTGTGTGTGTGTGTGTGTGTGTGTGTGTGTGTGTGTGTGTGTGTGTGTGTGTGTGTGTGTGTGTGTGTGTGTGTGTGTGTGTGTGTGTGTGTTTGTGTGACTGCTGCACTAGACTCACCTGTGATAACCAAATCCAAGGTTTCCCGCACTTCCTGACTGGACTCCTGCACACCACATTCCAGGTGTTGACTTGAGACCCATGCCAAACTTCGGATCCTAGAAGAAATTAATGGGCTGGATGAACCTATGTAACAAGCATAACATGGCAACACCAGAAATTATCAACTATCCAGCATTCAACAAAGTAAAGGATCTCAAGCAACATCAGGACCAGCCAATGAAACTCCAAACAGAAGTCTATAAGTTGATGAACTGATGGATGATGATGACATGGATACCACTGCCAGTCTCCAGCCCAGATGAGAAAGGAGTGGAGAGGACTCAGTAATCAGCATGCTAGTGGTGAGTCAATAAGGAGCTTCAAAAGATGACACTTATAGACAGGGATGAAAGGTGAGCATAGGAATGTATGTTATACAGGGACTGCTACATGCAGGCTTCGTGGCTTTTTACACTCACTTTTGTTCTCATATTCTTATCAAATTCATCATTCTTCATTAACATTTTACCTTGATCTTGGAGACGAGTACAACATAAGATTGAAGGACATATATGGGTTAGAAAATTAACTGTACATCACTCCCTCACCTGTTCTGAATTGCCAAATCCTTCTCTTCACAGATGGCATTCACAGCAATATTCAGTTGCTTGTACAGTCTTGTGGTAATGTATCTCTCTGTCAGCTCATTTATTTTGTCAATCTGTTCTTGAGATAAACCTGAGTAGAAGAATCATAATTACAAAAAATGTACTGGAAGGGGAGACTGTGATTGGGTCACTTGAATCACACATAAATACACACAATCTGAAATTAAACTGGGAAAGATATAGAAATCACTGACAGTAAGGATCAGTAAAATTACTTAAATGAGCCATGTAAATGGGCCAATAGAACACAAGATGGAAAACGGAATTCATTGCACAGAAGTGTCATATGATGGAATCTGGAAAGAACGACTCAGACCTACAAGGAAATATAATCATCTTTTATTTTCCATTGTGGAGTTGGACAGCTCATGAGTCCCTCTTAGTCTTTGCAGTCATTGATGATCTCTTTGATGTTGATCTCTGCCATACGTTCCTCCACACACTGTCTCCAGGTCTTCTTCTGTCTTCACATCGGCCTCCTTCTAACTATCTACAACTCCTCCCTCTTCCTGATATATCTGAACCTGCTGCAGCAAATTCACTGCATTCTTAACTCCACATCTTTTCATAATATACCTATGTTAGGAAATTATATGACTTCAAGAGTGAATAAAGAAAAACCCAGGAATGGTGATGCAGGATAATCTGTCCCCAGAAAACCACATAAAAAATATCTGGAAGTACATATAGAATGGCAAGAAAAATGAAGGTGCTTACTAAAAAAAACAATAATAAAAAAGGGAGCGGTAATAGTTTTCCAAATGCAGCACTGGATCTGTAAAATGTGTGCAAACAATATACACAAGTTCAAAGAAATATATGACATCTATGTAATACAAAACTAAATATAATAAGCTCAACTAAATCCTGTAAAAACACAAGCATGTAAATATAAATGGGTAGAAGTACACACACACACACACACACACACACACACACACACACACACACACACACACACACACACACACACACACACACACACACACACACACACACACCCCTATGTACATTTTCAGTTTGTCAACTGCCTAAATAATAAACCGTTTATTATTATTATTATTATTATTACACACACACACACACACGCACACACACACACACACACACACACACACACACACACCTTCATACACTGGCTGCTGGGTTATCATGTCATTCATGGTGGTGTAGAAGTCTTGTATCTGCTCACTGGATTCATCAACAGCCTGAAACTCCACCACTCTGAGCATCTTCTCCAGGAAATTGTTAATCAGCTTACTGACGCCACACTGCACATCTTTGTTCAGGCTCTGTCGGAGAAACAAAGCTGCTAATACAAAAAATGATTAATGGTTGAGTAATATAAGGTGACAGTCATGGTAACAAGCAGAGTAACCTACTGCACTTAACACCTGTGTTTTGAATTTTCTCTCAACCTTAAGTCCTCACGATATCTAATTTGCATCAGGGGTTCCATTAGAGTTACCTATATATTTCTTACTTCCACCAGCTTACTATTTTTCCTTTCATTTTCCTAGTACAACTTTCTGTTATGCCATACATACATGCAATATTATGTTAGTCTCCTTATAAAACCTGATAATTGATAGATTCTTAGATAAGAGGACTGAAGCAAGAATAAAAACTCTTAACACTGAGAAAGGGAATGTAGTATGCTAAATTGACTTCTAACCATGACTTTATGCCTTGTGAGACTACACTGTTTAAGATATGCCAGGCTGACACATACAAAATACACACACACACACATACACACACACATGAAAGACAAATAACACATAGACAACAACAGCTGACACTAAATGATGAATATGTTTAGAAATCAGTATCAATAACAACACTGCTATCTATGTGGCTGTAGTGTGACCCAAGAACACAAGAGGCCTTCTGTAATCTCTATCAGCAACAGAGTTCACAATCTCTCTCTGTCTCTTTCTTGTCTTTATTTTTTTCTCATCTTTTGTCTCATTTCTCTTTTCTCTCTCTCTCTCACCTACCTTGAGGAACTCATTGAACTGCTGGCCTGCTCCCTGAGACTCCATGCTCAGCTGCCTGACAGGCCTAGAAGTCTCTCCACCCTTACCTCCCTCTGTGGAACAAATTCAAGAAGCATAATCACTACGGTATCAATATTTCTGTGTTTACATTGGTCACTAAGCTACAATTTGTTCCCAGGTCATAAGCCCCTCCTGTATACTACTGGTTTCCTATATCAGTGGCTAATCTTAAAACTTCTCCACAGAATATCTCTCAATCTTTTGACTGCATAAACAATATAAATGGCTGAAAGAGAAGATTGTGAATGTACACCAATGTCCCATTCTTACATTGGTGAATTTGGATGGTGAACACCTTGTAACTTCAATGCAACTCATTAGCAACTAATTCATGGCTGAATCGCCATGTGATGGTGAACATTTTGGACTGTTAAAAATATTTGCAGTTGAGTGGCAGATCATTCACAAACCATTCTCCATAGTCCCAGAGGATTCACATTTGTGTCATAACGAGGATGCAACACGTTTCGTAGTACATTTGCAGGATATTCGCGAAGCATGAGTTGCCATCAAATTCACTAATGTGGGAATGGCTTCATTTGCATTTAAACTTAGTTTGCTAATATGAACTAAATATATGTTAATACACATCCTCTTTCTCTCTCTCACACATACACACACATGGCCCACTAGTGTAATGGTTAGCACACTCAGCTCACAACCAGGGGGCCAGAGTTCGATCCCTTGGGTGGATGGAGATTATTTGGGTGTGTCTCCTTACACGAGTAACCCCTGTTCACCAAGCAGTAAGTAGGTATGGGATGTATGTCAAGGAGCTGTGACCTCGTTGTCCCAGTGTGTTGTGTATGAGTGGTCTCGGTCCAACCCAAAGATTGGTCATTACGAAATCTGAGTTCTTTCCATAGGGGAATGGCCGGCTGTCTTGAGAGAGACCAGCAGCAGACTGTACAGTGAATACACACACACACAGACATACCTTTGCCTTGTGACTTCCGGAAGATGGATTTGACAGCCTTGGTCTTCTTGTCAAGTTGTTGGCGCCGTTTTTCCTCAAAACGGTCAAACTTCCTGCTCATGATGGAGGTGGCTGATGATGTGAAGTCGGAGACATCACTCACTGATCGACTCACTTTGCTGGGAAAGGAAGATAATTATTAAATGTAGTCACAGACATCAGGATTAGAGCAGTGGGACAGAAAAAGAGTCCTATCTATTTTCTCTTTTGCCAGCCTGTCTGCAGTTCCTCATGTCACACTCCATCTATATACACTACTCCACACCTGATCTCTCTTTATTCAGTCTCCTCTTCCCTCATCCACAGACACCCTGCTGCCTTTCATGACTTGCAAGTGATCCTTCATTTGTCACTTTGTAAAACAACAGTATTTTCTCTAACGGTTTCTCCTAGCTTTTTTTTTAAGTCATACACAGTTTTTTTCTCTATTTTTATTCTTCTCATATAATCCTCCACTCTGTAAACTCTGTAACTCCCTTCCTGCTTCTGTATTTCTTTCTGGCTTTGACTTAATACCTTCACTGCTACTTGCCATATCTTTCCTTACTCATAACTGCTCTCAGACATCTATTCTTGTTCTACAGCCACCACCAAACATTGTACTAGCTAGGAATTGCAAAATCTATCCTTTTTAATGCCCTTCTTTCTTGTAGATGCTTATAAAGACTTCATGCATGGCTTCTAGTGCTGTGAGGGAGGTTCCACAACATTTGTCCTCAAATTTTGGATAACCTTTTTGACTGAATTCTTTGGGGACTAGCATCTTCAGTGTGCCTAACGGTTTGAGAATACTTGCCTTAATCTCACAGTGTTGAAGTCAATCCACTCGACTTGCTCTTCGAGAGTCATTTTGTTCACCACTCTCTTACAAATCTGCTTTTCTTTTATCTAAATCCTTTCCTTTTTAATTTGTTTTCCTATAATAATTTTTTTATTTAGTGGTTGAATTACATACTTAAATGAAAGTGAATGTGTGTGTGTGTGTGTGTGTGTGTGTGTGTGTGTGTGTGTGTGTGTGTGTGTGTGTGTGTGTGTGTGTGTGTGTGTGTGTGTGTGTGTGTGTGTGTGTGTGTGTAGAGGAGAAAAATTATGCACCACAATCAAGCTCACAGCACAAACATTCCTTCCAAACTAACAATCCTCATCACCACATCATACCTATTCTTCCTCTCATGATCCCAAAACAATGGCAATATCTATGAACAATGACAGCAGATTCACCACAAACTGATAAAGAGACAGATAACCTGATGGTGCCTGCCTCATTGTGTTCCCTTGCTGTCCCTGCACAGTAAGTTTCCATTCTGTCTTAAGTGCTTTCAACACTGTCAAAAGTAGATAGGTAAGAGAGAGAGAGAGAGAGAGAGAGAGAGAGAGAGAGAGAGAGAGAGAGAGAGAGAGAGAGAGAGAGAGAGAGAGAGAGAGAGAGAGAGAGAGAGAGAGAGAGAGAGAGAGAGAGAGAGAGAGAGAGAGAGAGAGAGAGAGAGAGAGAGAGAATTAGATAGCAAAAGAGGGTGAACAGAGTAATAAAAAGGTAGAAACAGAGAGATATAAATACAAGTAGATACTGGGACAAAGAATGCACCCTCACTTGCGAAGCTTCAGGGAAGGATGGAAGACAGTCTTGCGCTGCTGAGTCTGGGCGAGGTGCTCCTTGTAACACTTAGAGCAGTGACCCTCCCATGCTGGGTTACCATAGAATCCACAGCCCTTGACACACTGCAGCTCCCCTTCCTTGATGTGCAGCCTTGTGCCCGTCCAAGCTGAACTGCTGCTGCTGTCACTGCTACTCGACATGCTTTCTGGAAACAAACAAGTTATATGCATTGAATTTAAATACATCCGAGTTTTTTTTTTTTTTTTGCAATGTAAGCGGGGCACTGGCTAAAAAGAAAAAAGTACCAATCCCAAAAGAAAGGACAAAAATCTAAAATTGGAGGGCAAATGTCTTGAAAGCTCTCTTTTGAAATAATTCAAGTCACAGGAATAAGGAAATACAGAACCATGCAGAGAATTCTAGAGTGAAGCAGAAAAAAAAGGGATGAGTAACTAAGAATACAGGTAAACTCTTGCATTAGAGAGGTAGACAGATGTAATGCCTTGGTTTGGATTATCATGGAAGCACTAAGAATTTGATCTAAAGAGATGGAACCTCTGTCATAGAAACAAGTCTGACACTTTACCAGTCAGGCCACAATGATCACCAAGACTTGAATGGATCTTGGTTGTCCTTAACTGTTCCATCATTACACTACAACAGTAACAGAATTTGGCATGATACTGTATGAAACTTGACATAAGAAATAGATATTTTAATATTCATAACTAGCAGATTACTTAACAGCTAAGCTCTTGGGGTGTAGTATGGCTGGACATGAGACCATCCCTTTCCACCAGGGAAGAATAGGGCTAAGTGTGCTGTGTATACAAGTGGTTGGTGCTTTGTCTGGGCCACCTCATGTGGGATTGCCAGCCTGGTATATAGGTAAACAGATTGAACAGACTACAGGTATAAACATGATAATAATGACCTTTCAACCATAGGAGCCAATGACAGTAATGAGAGAAATGATCCAGAGCTAGAGTCACTGACTTGCTTCCCTGGAATCTCCTGAGTATCTACTTATGGGTAAATGTTAAGAGTAACCTTGCTGCAAAGATACTGAAGGCACCATATCATTGGCTTATCAAAGTCTCATATAATGTCTCCACTAATCAGTCAATGTTAGTTTTAGAGATGCATTTCGCAATCTCTTTTCTGTTTCCCTGACGGGGTTTTCAAGTGTGGAGGTAGCAAATATCATTGAACTTTGCCTTCCTCACTTGCCCCTGGACAGAACAAACCAATAATGCAATAAGCACCTATTCCAGCATTGCCCAGCTCATGGAACCTTCAATGCAAATCATAACACTTTTTACTAGCAAACAATAAATGTGTGCAGTGGACTTTCATCAAACATTGAAGCTGAAACAGCAAATGCATTCAAGAAATGCCTGGATGACTTTTGGAAGTATACTGAACCCAAATACAATCATAGCCACAGCCAACATACAATCTAGCTACCAT
The DNA here is from genome assembly GCF_035594125.1 of Scylla paramamosain. Lineage (NCBI taxonomy): Eukaryota > Metazoa > Arthropoda > Malacostraca > Decapoda > Portunidae > Scylla > Scylla paramamosain. The sequence continues at coordinate 13,532,765 of NC_087164.1, forward strand.
TTGAGAGCGCAGCACAGAATCTTTTCAACTAGCCTGCGAAATGTACCTAAGTGTACCTAACCTGTGGCAACATAACATAACCTAACCTGTAGTTTCAAGAACCTCACACAGCAGCATTGGTCCTGTTGGTTAATACTGTTCTAGCATGTAGCCTTAATGATAATGTAAGAAAGAAATCCACAAACCAGCTGACAACACTGTGTGGAGATTGTGGAAATATCCTCAGCCTATTAATTTTGGGACTGACAATTAGGGTAAAATAAGATGCTCTTTCAAACCATAATCTACACAATGAAGGGATCAGCTGTGAAATTAAAGAACTGCATGTTTTCATCTGATCTAACCCTTAGATGAATATGTTAATGGTGGACTAGAGAAATAAACTAAATCACACACTGATGGTTTGTTTCTCAGCAAAACATAACACTTTTCAAATTGTGATCTACACAATGAAGGGATTAGCAGCGAAATCAATGAACTGAATGAATGTAAACCTAACCTAACCTACCCCATAGATGAAAATACTTATGTTATTTCAGTATTACCCTCTAAAGATAATATTAACCCCTGCTCCTTCTCATTCTTATCTTGTTTTACTCAATATTGCTATATTTATGAGCTTAGGCAGAAATGCAGCAACTTTTAATGTGACTTTTAATCACACACAATGATACTTCTTCAGACCTGTTTCACTTTGTATTGGTTCTTAGGTCACCCACTCCTTGCTTCTGCTGTCTCTTGCATTGCTTCTATTTCTGTTAGAATGTTTCCTCAGTCCTTTTTTCCCCTAAGTCTTTATTAAAAACCTTTAAACACATTTTATTTTTGCTACTCGAGTTTCTTTTTATCTTGTCCATTATGCAGAAACACTATACAGGAGCCACACATTTTATATTTCATTATTATTTGTTTAATTATCAAATACTTTACCACTTTTTTTTCTGATTCAGCTTTATCTCCATATAATCCCATTACTGTGTTGGTTCCTCCATCCTCTTCTTGTAACCTCATATGCTACTACTTCTTCTTTTGACATTTTGCTAGAGTCAGGGGTTGGTGCCATGTACGACTCCTCCAGTTGCTTCTGTCCTATGCATCTCCCTCTGTGACTCACATCCTTTGCAGTTCTACAACAACTCTCTCCTCTTTCCCTCAAATGGTTTCCTGGCCTTCTCTTCCTACCCCCTTTCTTATTCCAGTTCATGTGTACGATAATTCCTTTTACTTTGCCGGTGAACACTGACATGATGATAAAATATACTAAGTGATGAGGAATTATTGTAAATTTTTACCATTATTCCTCTTCTAAATTATGGTTATTACTGCTGTCACAAGACTCCTTCTCTGATCCTCGTACCTTTAACACTCCATTATCAGATGTTAAATAGTCTCCTTAACTAAAAAAAAAAAAAAATAATAATAATAATAATAATAATAATGATAAATAAATAAAATAAAATAAAATAAAATAAATAGATAAACAAAATAAAATTTAAAAAATCAAGTTAATCCAACAATTTCTAACACAAGCGTGACTGAAGCAAATTTTCTTAGCTTACCTTCATATCTTTGCGTTTTTTATCTTATCTCATCCGTAATTTGATATTTTTATGGACTAAAAAAGGAGCATAAAATATTCGTACATGCCTAGGAATACTGACAGGTTATGTACAGTGAAGGAAAACGAGACAATAGGAAAACAGAAAAAAATGGTCGCATATTCCCTTCACAGCTCCACAAATCCTGCACCCAAGTTCTTATTCTTCTCTCTCTGGTGCTTGAGAATAAAAGAAAACATAAGAAGCCATTATCCTTACCTTGCTGCTTCCTCGCCTCCTTATCTTACTCCTAGTGGTGATAACTAGCAAGGTGGCGAGTTACTGACAGAAGGTAAACAAGGCTGAGTTTCGGTCGCTTGTTTACTAACTCTGGTCAATCAAGGAGAGGCACGTTTTCCTCTGCCTCTCTAGTCTCTGTTCTGATACACTTAAAGGCTCTGTGCGTTTACAAATTAAATAAAACAAATTAGTAAATTAACTATTATTCATTTTCCGATCGTTATTCTTTTCTTCCCGTCTCTAGTCAATTAATTATTCAGGCGCACGTTTTCCTCTGCTTCCCTGTCACTTCTGAAGATAAATAAAAAAAATAATAAATTAATAAATTATAAGACATTGATGATGATGATAATTCATAATAATAATACTCCAGCTGTTGCATTACTGAATTCTTGAAAAAGTAAGAGTAATGGTACCAACCCCTCAAAAAGGGTGAATTAATGATCCATTGAAAGGGCGTGTTATTGAGTCAAATTATAGGTACCAATAAATCAGGACAAGAAACGTTGCCTTTATTATCACTGAAGACCTGTCATCCCAATCTCACCCATATGAAGATTGGCCACCAAATGTAAATGGGATAACCTGTTTTTTTTTCAGGCTCATGTACCCATTCTGGGACAGGCGGATATCAGAGCTGTCTGGGGTCCTCATTCTAGTCTTATTATTGTTTCAAATTTACTTGGTACATAAAGGAAGCAATTATCACTCCTCCCATTCTCTCACAAGCAGCAAAAAGATGGTTATTTCAGTATCCATTTTCATATTACAAGCACTTCTTATTCCCTGAGAAGTAAGAGCAGGTGAGATTCACAGGGTGGTGGCATGTCACAGGGTGCAAGACGTGTGACAGGTCTGGTGGCAGACAGGACTTGCATGACATCACATCACTCATCTCTTGTCCTTTTTTTTTTTTCTTTTTTTCTTGACATCTGCAAGAGAAAGTTGGTAATTTGGACATTTTGGCACTCTAAGTGTGACTGTGGTATGTCAGCAGCACATAAGGTAGTGAAGAAGGAGTGTGTGGACAAGAAATTATACACAGTCCCATTCTCTTTAGAGCCTCAAGCCACAAGGCACACCAAGGAAATTGAGTGTATTTCTATGGGAGAAAAACAACTATTTACCATTTTGTAAAGGACTAACCAGTGTAATGGCATAAAAACAATACAAGTTTTCAAATTTATGAATAAAGGATATTACAAAATGGAGTCACTGACTGTGCAACAACCATATATAATCTAACCATTACTTTACAAAACATTCTTTGTACAAACACACACCTCACCCACACACACATTCTGAAACTCCTCATGAACTATTATAATTTTGTTCTCTAATGCTTTACCCCCAAGAGTTGAGTTGATATAACAGTACTACATGGTCCCACATACTATACCCTCCTAAGTTAACAAACTGGAGATATGGTATGAAAAATCTGAATGTGTATCTAAACATTTTTTCATCATACATACAGCCTTGACTTTTTTTTTTTTAGATCGCACAATTCAATAGTAGTGTAGATTTGTGTTTATGAACAATCAGGTGTGCATAATAAAGTATAAAATAAATATAATAATTGCCTGTTTAGCAGATCAACAATTCCAAAGAAAGTTACATTGTGTCTAACTTTAAACAAACACAAAACAGCAAAGCATAGAATATCAATTGGGCTCATATAAATCTTGAACCTACTTAAACTTGATTGCACTTGGTTTGTAAATAAATATAAACTGGTAATGAGATCCATACATGAAAATAGGCAAGCACCATTTGGTTATTCTGTTCATGTGATAAAATCTCTTCCTTTATAAATACCAAAGGTCCATATTTTGTAGTAACATAAGCATCTCTAGTAACGTAAATACATACTCAAGATCGATACAAAAACCCTACATACATTTCTATCTTAAGATCTGACAGTGGTGAGAAATCCTTAATTCTAAGAATGGCAGTGCAGTAATGTCACAGTCATAGTATTGTTGTAAGAGTCAAACATTTCTATATACAATGTATTTCCAGTTTAATATATATATATATATATATATATATATATATATATATATATATATATATATATATATATATATATATATATATATATATATATATATATATATATATATATATATATATATATATATATATATATATATATATACACACACACATCAAAGACATTTGGTTTTCATTTGTGAAAAGAACTTTGAGGGTGTCAAAGAACAGAAGCTGATCTAAGAATCTTTACAAATATGGATCAGTGTTGCATCACTAGGACCAAGAGATCTTACAAACCCATATCTTTCTATGTGTCCTTTCTATCACCTCTCATTGACTCAATTTTTGCACATATTTTAAGGGCAGGTCCTAACTTCATGGACATGGCTGACATCAGATGGTCTGCCTTCAGGAGCATCAGAGCCTGGCCATCAATTTCTTGAAGTGCAAAGTCTTCAGCATATTCTTTACAGCCAGGTAGATTCTGTATGAAGTCCACCACATCCTTAACCTGTCCAATGAACAGTACCCCTTCAGTAAACAGATCAACTCTAATGGTCTATTGTAAAATCAACAATATTTAAGATATGACATTTATGAATCACTGTGACCATATTCATGTTCGTAAAGTCCATGAATCTTTAGCAAACACCAATTATAGTACAGTGAGAAATATACTGAATATTCAAAACAAGATGCAAGATATAAGATTCAAATCTAAGACTGCATCCCTAGATTCAAGGAAAATCTAAGATGTATCTTAATTAGGATGACTCACTGCAGTTTGTTGTGTTTGTGTGTGTGTATGAGTGTTAGGGACTGTGGTTGGAGGACATAAAGATTAAAGATATCAGAACCTTACCGTCCACTTCAAGATATCTATCCTCTGTGTCTTAGAGGGTGACTCCAAGTTAGATGTTCCATCAGCATCAGCAGCTTCTCCACCAGTCTCCATCTCTGTGCCTTCAGGATCCTGTGACTCAGCAGGTTCCAACTGAGGAGCAACATCTCCAGGCTCTGCATTGCCTTCCTCGCGCATTCTCTTGGTGGGGGATTCTTCCTGGTTTCTAAAAAGGCCAATTCTTTTTGAGCATCCAACATTGTACCTGTTAAAGAAACAGGAATGTATCATGTAATTAAATTTGTAAAATTAGGAAGATGATCACTAAACACTGAAAATACTGTATACCATATTCTATACCTTTGTTTAAACACTCCTTCTGTCCTATACTCTCAAATTATTTTCCTTCCAAGACTTTCCCTTTCACAGCCTTTTTGCTTGATTAACAATAATTTATTTACAGTTATATGATTAAAGTAAATCATGTCTGTATTAGTGCTAGTGTGACAAGGGACTTCATATGCTGATGAATCCTTTTCTTTTTGCTATGTAGTGAGATCATATTTACAATATTCACATTTCTTAGCAGTGTCATAAATGAATGAGACAACAATCCACTGTTGTTCTTTCAGGGCACTCACCTCTTGGCACAAGCCGTACTGCAGAATCGCTTAGATCTTTTAAATTTTGACCGTAAATCTGTCTTGCAACACAGCTCACACTTGGCAGTGTCTCCTTTGGGAGATGTTGATGTCTGTTCACTTGGTTTCTTTCCTGTTAAGGAAGAAGAAAATAAATAAATAATACTGAAAAAAAGCAAGATCTAGAGAATTCAGAGGATTGGATTTTGTGTTACATTCAAAGAATGTTAAATGAAAGATAAAATGTATAATATCTATTTACTTGCCATTTTCCAAAATTGGTTAAAAAACTGGAAACACTAGGATGCAAGATAATGTCTGGCAAGATTCTTGTAACAAAGATACTTTTATGTGAATAAAATCTTGTCACATTTGTTCTGTTTCTTTCTAAGTATTTGACAGCATGAGCAGGACACATTTCTAGGCGGATGACAGCATGTATCTTCCCTTTTTTATTTAACTTCAAGGTTAATTGCTTTAAACCTTTATTCTGTTAATTAAATTTCAAGAAAATAATATAATTTGCAATGATAGAATTGCACTTCAATCACATTCTGACCACTCATCTTTAGCTCAATCATAATATCAAGAGTGAATAAAGGTGGTGACTATGTGGCAAGAATTAAGCCTCACTCCTGCATATGAATAGAATTATTAAAGCACAACATGTTTCACTGCCATTAAAGAGTGTCAATGAAAACCCTGCTATGAAATGTTCGGCAATTAGTACAATGACTTGTACTTACTTGTTGCCTCATCATCTGGTTGGTTCTCTTTTTCAGCCTGTCCTCCTGTGGGTGTCTGGGCTGAGGTGGACGTTACTGCGGCAACAGGAATGGCAGTGTTTGTGTAGTTTGGGGGACGAGGTTTTGAGATCTCAGTGAGCAAAGATGAGCGACTAACAGGGAATGGTTCAGAGGCTGTGAAAAAAAAAAAGATATTGTACTTAATGGTACTTCTTGCGTTTACTTTTCTTTGATTAATGCAACATATGTTATCTAGTAATCCCTCCCGTGACCAAATATTCAACCTTACCCATATCCAGGGATTGCAGCCTCTTTCTTTTTCCCCCTACCAAGAGAGAGTGAAACAAGCCCAGCCAAAGACTCTGTATTCCTGCTACAAGAAGCATGTGTGCCGCAGCCAAACATAAACATGCTGCCAGTTGCCATGCCTGTGCATGTGTGTTACTGCCATGGCTCAGGTCCTTGTTTTCATTAGCCTAAGTGTTCCCTAACTCTTGCAGGCATTATTTCTGCTATGCCTTGTGTTGTGACAAGAAAACCTCAGAGAAAATTGCTCAAAATGCTGTATGCCACACTACGCTTCAAATGATGAGGAAACATTGACCTGGTTTTGCCAACAACCATAATTCATTCAGATCACTCAACTATATGAAGGTATCCCTTTGGTTCTATTAATCTAGTTACAGGAGGGATTATTGTATTCATATACGGGTGTGTCAGTGACCTTACCTTCATGTATAACGAAGCCTTCAATGACGTGAGTGAGGACTTGTGGCTTCACCATGGCCTTAGGGGGCCCACTACTGATAGGGGTGTGAGTTGTGCCATTCACTGTTGGTTGTGGAGATTTATCTGGAACTGAAGAAATCAAAGTTAAAGTCTCAAGTAAAGGAGTAAGAATTTTATATTTATAGTTAATAATGTGTCAGAGGAGTGTGTGAAGCAACAAGAGAATAATCTACCACCCAATCATGTAAATGCTAAACATTTGAAAATACTTCCCTATTCATTTTTTTATAAATCTATGGACATAACCACATGACTTTCCCATTTCTTTATCATATAAAAGAAAGAAAAAAAAATCATATCTCCTCAGAATATTTCCAATTACCAACTCTTGCCAAATTCACACACACACACACACACACACACACACACACACACACACACACACACACACACACACACACACACACACACACACACATGAGATTAATGAAATTCCTTGATTGGACCACTTACTTTCTCCACTCTCACTTGAAGTTCCATTCACAGTTGGTACTTGTGTCTGTGAAGGCAATGTCTGAGTATTGTGGGTGGCAGCAGTAGAAGTTACAATGTTAGGTGTCATAGGACTCACTTTCTTGATAGGGCTGCCGTCACTTGTTATTGGAGTCAGTGGATTAACTTTTTTATTAGGGCTGTTTTCAACTTTGACTTCTGATTTGGACTGAGCTATGATTTGTGTGGTAGAACTGGGAACCATTGCTGGGGACAAAATAGGAGGCTGCATTGATGTGGTCACTTGAGACACTGGACCATTTGTAGGCTGCTGCTGCTGTAGTTGTTGTTGTTGTTGTTGTTGTTGTTGTTGTTGTTGTTGTTGTTGCTGCTGCTGCTGCTGCTGCTGCTGCTGCTGCTGCTGCTGCTGCTGCTGCTGCTGCTGCTGCTGCTGCTGCTGTTGTTGTTGTTGTTGTTGCTGTTGTTGTTGATGATGTTGCTGTTGTTGCTGTTGCTGCTGCTGCTGCTGCTGCTGCTGCTGCTGCTGTTGTTGTTGTTGTTGCTGCTGCTGTTGTTGCTGTTGTTGTTGTTGTTGTTGTGGCTGCTGCTGCTGTGGCTGCTGCAGCTGTGGCTGTTGTTGCTGTTGTTGTGGCTGTTGTTGTGGTTGTTGTTGTTGTGGTTGTTGTTGCTGTTGTAAGGAAGAAGTAATAGGAGCAAGAACTGGAGCTGTACCAGTAATGGGAGCTTGACTTGTTATGGGTTGAACTGTTGCATGAGCTTGTAATGAAACACTGGACATCAGAGCTGGAGTTGATGGAGCCACTGACACCTGAGCAACTGCTGTGGTGGACTGCTGTGGCTTAGACATTGGTGCTCTGACTAAGTGTGTCAAACCAGAGGGTGGCTGGCCTGCAGGTGGAAGGGGAGCTGTGGGAGGAGTCATTGGCACTCCAGATCTGTTAAGATAGAGAAAATAATAAAAATGTATCCATTTGTCATTCAAAAAATAATTCCTATTAAGCAGCAAGTATAAGAGGAATCTGCTTCTGACTGATAACAGAACCCCAAAAAATATATATAAAAAGGCCGACTTGCCAATCCTCCTCTGAAATGAGTCTAGGAAACTTTCATTGGCCAAATCTCATGAAAAGAAGGGTGCACAAAATTTCAATTAATACATACTGTACAAATGCCAAACATACAAATGTACTGTACTGCAGTGGTGATCTATTAGCAGTCCCATTAACAAGTAACACAATGAACCAAAATCCTCTGAACCAAAGGAAAAATGGCAGCTAAAAAAAGTATAACAGAATGACTCTAAGTAATAAGACCACATAAACCTTCAAGTTTACAGAAAGTTAATTTCTAGCATACTCTTATCAGCCTGACGTTATATATACTTTTTGGAATGCTGACCACATAATTTGATTTAAGAATTCTGTGAAGACTTAAGTTTTCTATCACAAGCGACAAAAAAAGTACTCACTTGGTTTGACTTATGCTGGTGATTGCTTGTACTGAGGCTGACTGAGAAATGGATTTATTTGGCGCAGACACTGTTGAGGCATTGGACAAGGGGGTTGGAGACACGGAGGAAGGCTGCATCACTTGAGTGCCGGCATTGGCAGTGACAGCAGTTGCCACCATAGCATTACTGTTGGCAACTGCATTGTGAGATATCTGTGCACCGGCAGACATTTGAGTGGCATTTCCCATTGCAGGAGAACCCCGGCTGGTTCCACTCTTCCCACGTATTTTATTCTGTAAAAAAAATTTGTGTAGTGATTATTTGAAAAGCATGTATATAATAATAAGTTTGCTGAGATGTTGTCATCAACAGGCATCTGCCTCAGTCAACAGTTTAACACAAAAAAAATTAATTGAGTTAGTTTTTTGTACAAACTTTTTCAATGCAGCAAACAAACATATGAGTATTTTGCAAAGACCTTCTCAAGTAAGAGTGCCTCACCTGTGGTCTTGGAGGTGCTATGGGTCCTGGAGCCAGCTGCTGCCCTGCTGTCTGGGTTGATACTGAAGACCCTGGACGGATCTGTGTGGGGTTGGAGGGGAGAATGGGGGGCCGCATGTTGGGTGCCTTCGGCTGGATGTTGGCTGGGATCTCCATTCCTGCCCGGGGCTTGGGGACTTGAGGGTTTTGTTGTACGGATCCAATGGGTGGCATTATAGCTTGAAAATGAAACTTGGTAAGACAGATGTATTCAGATTACCACAAAAACAACAACCTCTAAAAGCCATTTCATACATAGTGTTGCAGAAACCAATTAAATATCAGATTTACAGTAATGCAACTTCCCTAGACTGAGGTATATATTCAACTACCAGTTATATTCAGTCTCCATCACCTTGTCC
>NC_087164.1:13547422-13577422 GCF_035594125.1 Scylla paramamosain
TAACATAAAATGTCACAAAAGTATTATGTTCAATGTCTTTCAGTTGCTTCATGACATTTTATTTGCCGCAATGTTTAAGCTTAGAGACTGAGAATGAAGCTAGTTTATTATATGTAAATATATGATAGTGTTTAGAAACACCTTGCTCTCACCAAAACTATTTTCAAAGGCCACATAGACAATTAGCCAGGTTCTCAAGTGTTTCTCCTGTTCATAATGTAGAAATGTTGTTAATCTGTCACCAGAACCATAAAAACACCCTTAAAAACCTGTGCAATTTCAATTGGAGCCTTTTGAAAGTAGTGGAATGGAATATTTCAAAATATGGTCCATAGACTGACCAGCAGTTCAGACAGTCACAAAGTACATTGTCTTCTCTTCCTTCCATGCCTTTTCCCCCCACCCCCATTTTTTTCCATTTTTACATATGATAAATGAAAATGAATGATGAATGCAAATATTGTGCTGTTCAGGACAAAAATATCATATAAACTTTGGCAGATCAGCAAGCAGTAGCTCAGACAACACAATGTACTAACAAGATGCATCCTGATTGTATTGTAAATATCTACTGCATATAACAAGCATTTTCAGAGGCCTTTCAGAAGCTATATATATATCATATGCTATCAAAACAAATCTGAAATAGAAAATACAATTAATACACCTGCTTTATGTTTATTTTCTTTGATTAATGACTATTGAAGTCAGCTGATGTTAAGATTATCTGCTTTTGCTGATGACCCCAAGCACAGTAAAAATTAATCTTAGTACTTATGACTTATCTTGGGCAACAAAAACCTGGCTTTATTGCAAGGACTGTTTGACTGCTGTGTTGATATGATAGTTAAGAATAACAACAAAGCTATCATCTGCAGTTGGTGGCAGAATTATAAAGAACATAATGACTCTTCATGTTTTGACATAACATTACTATCAATCTTTACCAATGCACAGATAATTCAAGTTTTCCTCCTATAAACAGAAAGATAAACACTAACATTCCAGAAGAGTAACATTCTATTTTCTTTGTCTATTAAGAATGAGAGTATCAAATGTGCTGAATTCCCAATATTGAATCTGATCACACTGCTAATGAGTCTGTCGGTATAACATGATCACAACTTCAATTACTCTGATAACTTTCAAATTGTGCTTATAATACAAGGGTAAAAGAATGTGTAGTATTCAACAGCAGTATCTATATACCAGACAGGCATCTCCATGAAACTAATAAAAAATAAATTAATAATAATAATAATAATAATAATAATAATAATAATAATAATAATAATAATAATGATAATAATAATAATAATAACAATAACAATAACAAAAATAATAAAATTTGTTCTCGACAACATCAATATGGAATAAAAAAATAATGGACAGTGCTCTAATAACACAAATTATTACATAAAATTTGTCTAAATCCCGCAGTCAAAGACACTGACCTAACTAGTAAAAAAACTATAATCCAAAGGGCTATGGATGGGAAGTACTGCTGTACCTGAAGTGGCTGGTTGAGCTGGTTGAGAGTGTTGGGTTGTATGGGTGTGGTGTTCATGCCGGTGGCTGTCTGGAGAGTGAGGTTGCTCGGCATGATCAGTTGTCCCTGAGCATTCTGGTACAGCTGCTGCAGGTACGGAGCTCCAGCTATGCTTCCTTGGATTACTTGCACTTGTGGGGGAAACTAAAAAAAGGAAAAATCCATTACTCAATAGTGAACACACAAAAGAAATTCACATCAAGTAGGGAGTTTCACAATATCATTTAATTAAATCTTATATGAACTGTTCTCCATAATCAACCAGTCCAATAAATTTAAAGAATCCTTATTTTCCATTTGACAACCATCATACAGTGTTCATGGTGAACACTTACTCTTCCTGGCTTTAGTTAAAATAATGAACAATAATTATCAGTAACTGCCACTCTGTATATATATGATTTCTTAGTGCACAGGACATCTGAATTAATGACAGATTAGAAAAGATTATAAAATGCATGTGAAGACAGAGATAATGATAGACAAAAAAAAGTAAATAAACAAAAAAAAAAAAAAAGTGCAGGAGATCTTCCAGCTGTTCAATGACTGACCTGGGGCATGGGAGAAGGTGAGACACCAGGGTGAGGGAGAGGCTGTGGGGCAAGGGGATGCTGGAGGGGCTGATGCAGTGATGTGGTGTTAGTGCTGGTCTGGGGGCCTGGTGCTGGGGCAATAGCTGGTGGGGCTTGCTGCATCCCTGATGGTAGGGACGCCTGCACATAAAACTGCGAAGCAAGAAGTATATTAGCCTAGTCAAAATAATATCTGAATTCTTGCTAAAACATCCTTTTTTTTAGCTTTAAGTAATAGTTCACAAAGAGTTGCAAGCTATCAAAATATAGGAAACTTTCACTCTTATAGACAGATTTGAAGAAAAGGGTAAGCTGCTGAATTTGGTTGTCCACTATGGTATGAACGAAGTAGGTTGAGTCTCAATACACATAACTAATGTATATGATGCAGTTTACCTGGCATGTGTCTGTATATCTGTTCAAATCACTAAGAAATTAACAGCAGGAAGACTCCATATGCGTGTCTTCCTGCTGTGATCTCAGTGTTCAAATTCAATAAACCGCCATTGTGATGAAGCAGCTTCTCATGGAAGTTGAAATTAGAATAAGGTAATTAGGGCTTTAAAAACTAGTTATGGAATCTGTCCTTGCCTATCCCAAAGTCTGTCTGGTTCTTGACACCACATTATTGGTTTGATCTGCCAAAGTAAGCAATCAGTACCTGTGGACAAAGCTGTTCATTGTGACACTTCCTTCTTACAGGCATGTGGGTTCTGCTTGACCTGAATCTGGACAAGAAAATCACTAGAAAACTGTGAAGGCAAAAGCATGGTATCTTTACTGTATATCAAAACATGAAACAGAACCCAGCAAAAACACAGCATCTCCATCTATGGTAAGAGGAGAGGCATCAAGTACAGAATAATATCCACAGAGAAAATTATCAACATTATCATAATTATGCCATTCCAATAAATTACAGTAATTAACTTTAGCAAAGTTATACAAAGTTATGAATAAATACTTGTCATAAGAATAAATTGACTATATATATATATATATATATATATATATATATATATATATATATATATATATATATATATATATATATATATATATATATATATATATATATATATAATACCATCTTTACAAAGTAGTAAGCCCAAATATTCAAACACTCTACCTATGCAAATACAACAAATATAGCAATGCAATCCTTAGCCTAATAATGCACTTATCCTTTGATAGTTTAATTCCATCAACTTTTTTTTATACTTCCTACGATCAAATACTTGACTCTTCATGACAATGATTTTTTTTTTTTTATTTTCAATAGAAACAGTTCTGGCCACAAACTTTTAAAGGTAATTCTAATTCATGCTTCATCTCTTCAGTCCAGTCCACTACAGTACACTTCATGTACGCAATTTAAATTTACTTTTGCTCCTCCTGTCTCTTTGATTACATTACATTACTTCTATATCAAACCACTTGAATATCATATAATCTCCTTTTGTTTTTACCTCCATCCCAAACACCATTATCCTCATACTACTTGTGTGTGTGCATGTGTATGTGTGTGTGAGTATGAAATAAAGCAAAATTACATTACATCATAATCATCTATCTATCTGTTTACCAATTCAAGATTATATTCCTGTGCAATAAGAAGCTTACTGTATTGTATTATTTTCCCTCTGATGGAAAAATAATGACACACAGAGACTGCAAGGCCCTTCCAGTGTATTTTCATTAATAACAATAAAGTACTGTACAGTACATCATCTTGTCTTGGCTGCCACATTTAAAGGAAATCTTAATCTGGTGTATAGACAGGCACTGTATATATATATATATATATATATATATATATATATATATATATATATATATATATATATATATATATATATATATATATATATATATATATATATATGATTTATCATGGCCCACCTGTTGAACAAGTGATATCAACCATAATAAGGGAACCAGGGGGTGGGAAGAGCAGGGAGGAGAGGAAGGGCCAGGGAGACTGATGAGAGGTGCAGGGGGAGAGGAATTAGATAAACCGGGGAGGGCTGGGATTGGTGGGGATATGAATAGCTAGTGGGAGGGGAGGTAAGGAGGGTCTGCAAAAGGTGTGTTTATCAAAAGTCCAACCCACATCAAGTGACAGTTTAGCTCCACACTCTGTTGCTGCTGCATACTCGTACTTGGTCAGGTTTGAGTGTGTAATGCTTTAGCTGACCAGTTTTGGAAAAGAATGCATATCACAGCCATACTTGCAAATTACAGTATTTGAAGCCATAAAGTGCAGAGGCCTGTGTAACCACCTTGTAGTAATGACATATCATGTTGGTGAAACTAAAGTTACACACACTATTTAGATGTGGATAGCAATCTTGAAAAATTGTGGCACAGGACAACATGTTTTCTGACACATCCATGAAAAACAGGACTGAAGCTAGTTTTCACTTACTGTACACTTATCCTCAAACAACCAGCAAAAAATTACACAAAACCTAGAATCAAACAGCACTTGTCTACTGTCTCCCTGATAATACATCACTAAACTCTCAACCCTTACACTGTTTCATGTAATCACTTCAGGTCTCTGAATCTATTTCACTCAAGTGCATTGTTTCCCCAAGTACACATCCACAATCACATTCTTCATTCAGCCAGTTATTCTGAACCATGTCTTCTTTTGTCATTACCAATTAGTCAAGTTAGCATTTTAGCTCCAATATAATTCAAGATTTTCAACATCTCAGTAGTCCTTCAAAAACTACTAAAGCCTTGTTATTCTTCACCATATTTACAGCTCTCCTACTTTTACAGTTTTCTATCAGTGGAGGAGAACCCTCAATTAGAGCTACTGGGTTCTCACCATGCAAATTTTGTCCATGAATCAACATATGATGCCTTTATCAGCCAATTAAGGTACAGTGTTCCATCATAATGACAATCTGGGTTCCTTTGTAATTTGTTACAATCAATGCATGGCAACTACATTCCTAGTGCTTAGTCTATCATCTCACACACTCACAGCAATGAGGCTGATAAAATTTAATTGGGAAAGGTTAACAAATCATTTTGAAAATAATTCTGACTATTAAAAGTTGTTAACAAATACCAAATCCAAGAGGCATATCAGTTTTAATGTAGCAATTTTTTTTTCTGGTTGTGTCTAAACTGCTTTCTATTCTGTGTCATTTTGTTCCAAAGCAATTTGTGCACCACTGCCTCATATGGAAACATAATTTTTATTATGCCTAGTTTGAAACAATGAATTGGCATGACCACTGGTAATTATGAACATTGGGCTGATTTGGGGATATTACTCTCTATTTAGTAAATAATTATCCAATTATGTGAACATTTGTGTAATTGCCAATAAGATGTTCTGTACTTTCTGTACTCAGTATGAATACAGGTTTTGCAGATTCGCTTTTCCTTTCCATCTCTATCTCTCATTCTAAAAGAAAAGGTGATTTCATAATAATAAAATCTTGATTATACTGCTTTCGTATCAACAGGATCTACTGAGATGCCAAGATGGATCCCTTCACGGTGGGCATCTTAGTGACCTGTGGACTCATTCTCATCAATGTGGCTGTGGCAGTGGTAGTGGAGCGATCCCACCACAAGGCCCATACTGTTGATGATCAAGTGAAACCACAAAGCTCCAACCATGCTTCCACCAGTAAGGATGATCCAGATGATCCAACCAGGAGACTCATCAGGCCACAGGACCCAAAATATAACTATACCAATCTCCAGGGCTCCACAAGCACCATACTGAATACAATGAAGGATTATGAAAATGTATCTCACACCACAGAGAGGAATGACTGTGACAACAAAACTACCCAACAATATATCAATGATAGTGATGATATGCCACACACCACTGAAATTGATACTGACTCACCAGATGTTAATGATAGTGACATCAACCCCTCACAGACTACTGAAGAAGATACCAACCTATCACAAAATGCTGAAGGTGATACCAATCCTGAACACACCTATGAAAGTGACATCAGTCTAATAGAAACCAATGAGAATGATAACATTCCTACACAAACCACTGAAAGTGACATTAGTTCTCCATGTACCATTGGAAGTGATACTAGTTCTCAACACATCATTGAAAATTACACCAATCCTACACCAAATATAAAAAATGATACCAATACTACACAAATGATTGAAAGTGATACCAGTTTCCCACATAATACTGAAAGTGACACCAATTCTTCATACAACATTGAAAGTGACACCAATCCTACACCAAATATTAAAAGTAATGCCAATACTGCACCAACCATTGAAAGTGATACCATTCCTGTACAAGACATTAAAACTTATGCCAGTCCTACTCAAACCTCAGAAGATGACACCATCTCACCAAGCATCACTGAGAATGACACCATCTCATCATTCATCAGTGAGAGTGACACCAGGTCATCAAACACCAGTGAGTGACTACAAGTCCACTAAGCACTACTCATAGTGACATCTTATTTGATACCACTGAGAGTGAGTGCCATCAGCCCACCAAGCATCACCAAGAAACTAGGGCATCAGCCTGCCACATGTAGGCCTGATGGTTTCTTGCAGCTTCCCTTATTTTCTTGTTCTTATGTAGGTACCATATGTTAATCTCCTAAGTGCTATCAGCTCACAATCATCATCACCTTACACCATTCCACTGCACGACACACATCTTCCTCAGAGAGGAGTTAAGTACATCTAGCTGGTTTAAGGATTTTTAAAGGGAGTCTACATTATGGAATTCAGTGCCCCCCTTTTTTTCCTTGGCCAGTGCCCCTCTTACATAAAAAAAAAAAAAAAAGCCAGGAAAGATGCCAAATCACAAACTCATCATAAGAACATAAAATGAGGAGGATGTAAAAGGCCTTGTGTAGTTGACCTACACAAGGCAGTATTTGACCCCAGATCCTGTTGGCTTTGATCTGCAGTACACATGTTAAAGTAACAAAAATCCTTCACTCACCTGTACAATATAAAGAAACACCAGTGAGTAAAACCAAATCACTATCCAACAAAAGTAAGACCACACAGCTACTAGTGTGTACCACTGAAATGACACAAGGTACCACACACTTTTAAGACCCACATCTACCTTACAGTCCAGATCACACAGCAAATGTTATGTTCAGTCATACAGTTCACATATGAAAAAATAAATAAAATAAATAAATAAATAAATAAAATCACAAAAAAAACTCTTGGAACATATGATCTCTTATTTTATGTACCTTAACCTTTTGATGAACTAATCTACATAGTACATTAGCCAAAGCAAGCAACAGGACTAGTTATTGTTCTGTTATTTTGACAAAGCAATTATTTTGATTATACAAAGGCACTATAACCTGTCTCCTTATCACTCGGTCTTGTTAAACAAACATAAAATACCACTGACCAATAAAATACAGTAGGCTACATATCATGCTTTGTACATTACAACTGAACATCTAGAAAGAAGAGAAGAAACATATCACAAGAATCTGAGGTGTTCCTGTTGAGGGAAGATCTAGGGCAAAAGATAATAAGGTGAAGAGATGGAACTGTGGTGGAGCTATAGAGAATGAGAACATACCATAATGAAAAAAAAAAAAAAAAAAAAAAAAGAAAACTCATACAAAGGGACAATCCCTGACAGTAGGGAAACAGCAGAAAAGAGGACAATAATTACAGTAAACCTTAAACTCTTCATTGTGTATTGTAGGTGTTGTGAGTCATTACACTGATGAAGGAAGCTCACTAGAAAAAATCAAATCCATAACAAGAAAAGTAAGCAAAATATTATCTCTCTCTCTCTCTCTCTCTCTCTCTCTCTCTCTCTCTCTCTCTCTCTCTCTCTCTCTCTCTCTCTCTCTCTCTCTCTCTCTGTTGCCCTTGGCCAGTGCTTCTCTTACATTAAAAAAAAAAATAAATAAATAAATAAAAATAAAAATTGTTCACTTACTTGTGGGGACTGTGGAGGCATGCTGGTGGTGACACCATGGGGGGAGTGGGCTGCCTGGGGGGCTTGCTGCATTACCTGAGGCATACCAGGTTGTGGCACACCCTGTTGGGCTGCCACCTGGTGGATAAACAAAGCAAGTACTGTAGAATCATTTGTCATTCAGGATGTAGTCACAGTAAAATATAAGACAGATTTATTGATGAGGATAATAGGTGGAAGTAAATAAGTAGGTATGTTTCACATTTTCATGCAGAGACTGCCACATGTAGGCCTGATGGTTTCTTGCAGCTTCTCTTACTTTCTTATGTACTTTATGCATCCACTGCATGTGTATGTATGTTTATTGTTAGGTGTAGTCATGGTCAATAGCAGCCTTACTTCCAGGACTCATTCCCACCTTTTTTTGAGTTTTCTTGATGATAAGTCCTCTGAGCTGCTTATAATCTGTCACTTATGTAGTTTTGCAAGGTGATAAGAAATCTAAAGATTGAGAAAAAACAAAAAAGCAAAAGTGCAATGAGTGGGGCAAGTTACTCAACTTTATGATTGTGACAAATAATGACAAACAGAGTTGTAAAGAGGAACAAACTTAACATGCACATATCAAGCACAGATGTTAAGCTCAAGAGCAAATTGAATAAATTCATGGATAATGATGACATAATGGTATGTGGTAAAATTCAAGGAATTGTGTAAGTGAATTTGCCTTTTTCTGTCACCATATTTTCTAATGCTCTTCAGCTCCTTACTTTTGATGACTTACCCACATCATCAGTTATCTTGCTCCTCTCTGCCAATATTCCTCCAACTTTGGATAATTATTTTTTTTCTTTCAGAACTGGGACCTCAGTGGGCCTTTTTATTTTATTTTTGTTTCTCTTGGCTCTTACATAAAAAAAAAAATACTGGTAGCTCGCTAGACGCTCGTCTTCTAATGTAATCACAGAGTGATGAAATTTCATACTGGCTTTATCACAGACAGTAATCACCCTGTCAAGCCATCCCTTGGTGGCACACTCACTACATGAAACCACCTATGTTCTTATATTTCACACGAGATATCCTCATTGCTACCCTTCACCTCTTCTCCACACTTTTCCACATGGTCTTTGGTTTTCCTTCCTGTCAGTGCCTGCGTGCCAATGTCATGGGTCCCCAATTTTCAGTTTCCACGCCGTATCTCGGACTAACTTTAAACAGGCTCTAATGGACGCAGTTCGGAGCGTGTTTTCGGAACGCGTTTTCAACAAGGTTTCTGCATCATAAATAGCAAGAACACCCATGGAAAACAGAATAATCGTCCATGTGGCCTATGAAACAGTTATTGCGTGAGCCACTGACAAAGGCTTTTCGAAATACGGCCACTGGGTTTGTTTATCTGGTCTTCCCTCGACTTACCCCACCATCCATCCAGTATTTTCCTCGAGCGGTTTCATCAATTTATAACTCCTTTGGGATGTTGGATGAACAACGGACTCATAATGTATTCTGTTGATACATAAGCTACACAATTACAGTATGCAGAAGGTAACATAACAATGAACAAACTTTTCCAACAGCTGTCAACGCCACCATCATCGAAGACACGAAGCTATAAATTTCCGTAGTTATGGCAAGCTCACTCCAGCCTACATTACACGTTAAGTCTTGTTAGGGATTCAAGTACCAGGTTTATAAGAAGGGAGAGTCCACGTGTTCGTTTGTCGCAGATATCTGAGTCAATATCGAAATGCCAAGAGAAAATCAACCGGGATCCCATATGGCAGTGCACCTCCCTAAGAATTTCTCATGATATATATTTTTTCTCTCTTTGTAGATAACCAGGATTCAAATATGTTCCGATCTGAGGTGTCAGTCGGTTGATACGATAGGAACACTTTATATACCATGGTCTTTTTGACATTCATATTCCACTCGGTGTATCTCAACTTTCTACGTATGTGGAGACAGCTAGCGTCTGCTAGCCATTTATTGCGCTGAGACAGCGTTGATTCGACCGTCTCGTTCCCCTTCTTGGTTTCTCCTATTAAACAACTGCATATATATTAACAGTAACACTAAGAGACAGAAACACAAGGTAAAACATTAGCAGAGAGAGAGAGAGAGAGAGAGAGAGAGAGAGAGAGAGAGAGAGAGAGAGAGAGAGAGAGAGAGAGAGAGAGAGAGAGAGAGAGAGAGAGACCAATAGAGCAAAAACTTCAAAGGAATAAAATAAATATAAACAATGAACTTCCCCCCAAAAAAATATTGTGGTTGCAGCAGCAGCAGCAGCAGCAGCAGCAGCAGCAGCAGCAGCAGCAGCAGTAGTAGTAGTAGTAGTAGTAGTAGTCATAGCAGTTGTTGTTAGTACTACAGTTAGTACTGCTGTTGTAGTTACATTTATTCATGCATTATTCTACTCTCAGGCACGTAATTACAAACAAGAATAAAAGAAACTACCTCACACACACACACACACACACACACACACCTGCTGGGAGGCCTGCTGTACGATAGGCTGGGCAGGGGCCGCGGCAGCCTGCATGGAGACGAGGGTGGTCGCCTGGTGGGCTGTGATATGGTGGTGCTGGGGCTGAGGAGACTGCTGTGGGTGTTGCTGTTGCGGCGGCTGCTGGGGTTGTTGTTGTTGCTGTTGTTGTTGCTGCGGCTGCTGTGACTGTTGTTGTTGTTGTTGCTGCTGCTGCTGCTGCTGTTGTTGAGGCGAAGGAGGAGGCACAGTGGAGGCTTGAGCGTGTGAGGCGTCCTTGTCTTCACTCATCGTCCACACACACCTGCAACACCACCATCCCCTGTCAGGCACACCTCTAATTAGATATCGTCATTATCATCATCATCCATGGTATAATTTCTCTCTCTCTCTCTCTCTCTCTCTCTCTCTCTCTCTCTCTCTCTCTCTCTCTCTCTCTCTCTCTATAATGAACATGTACTGTACAACTCACCGTTGCACACGACCATGCAAATTTCTATACACCTCACTATGATAAGCAATCTAGCACACACAACAAGTCCCTTCAAGGCAAAGATACCAGTGTTATATAGACTCCAGTAGTGAATCATATCAAGACACATTCCCTCACGCAACAATATAGAATAATGGTAAAAACAGTACATTAACTCGTCCTATACCAAAGATTAGAGCGCGTCTGTGAGTTGCGTTGATCGAATGCCTTCAAATATGCACGAAACTTCATAAAAAGCGAGACCCATGCAAGAAGTGGGACGGTTTCACTATTATCGGCTGGTAGAACTTTTTAGCGTATATGTAAACCGTCATACATACGTGCATACTGTGCTGTACCTTCAATTATTTCTTCCACAGCGACACTGCGCTCGGTTGAACAATGCAGCATAATTAGGAAAAGCGGGGAACACGTAGGGTGGGTGCTGTCTGTCCGATGCGGGTCTGAATTCGCTAAAAATGGAATCAGTGCCACTAATGTAGCTACACGACTGTGGAGACCGACCACCCCCATTGCATCTAATGGATTGCTCTCTCTCTCTCTCTCTCTCTCTCTCTCTCTCTCTCTCTCTCTCTCTCTCTCTCTCTCTCTCAGTAACACGTAAGTACAATACGTTAAGGAATCTCAATCCTTGAACCCTATTCAACACAGACATCTGGTAGGAAGGATTAGGCGGTGTAAGGATGGCTATGTGGTCTGTATTTCGATGTAACCTCCCCCCCCTCTCTCTCTCTCTCTCTCTCTCTCTCTCTCTCTCTCTCTCTCTCTCTCCTACTCAAATTCCTTCCGTCTTCCCTCCCTCTCCTCTCTCTCTCTCTCTCTCTGTGGCCCATATCGACCCTGTGGGGAAAATACCCTTTGGTTGAGTTTCTCTCCACGCGAGATGAGGGAAGGGAGGGAAGGAGAGAATGGGATGGAGGAGGGAGAGACGGAGGAACGGAGCTACCGATGATGGAGAGGAGAGAGATGGTGTTGGGGGAAGGAGAGGCAGGGAGGGAAAGGGAGGAGTGAGGAGGGAGACACGTGACAATACTGTGTTATCATGAGAGAGAGAGAGAGAGAGAGAGAGAGAGAGAGAGAGAGAGAGAGAGAGAGAGACTCAATTACGTTTTCTAATTTCAGTAATCCTGGTCCTGTATACCCAGCTCTGCTCTTGAATATATAAAGTATGGAAAGAGAAAAAAATATATATAGGTTTCATATATACGATGCGTTATGGGTAATTATTTAGAAGGCCGGTCTAGTCCTCACTTTCCGAAGATTTAAAGATTATGAAATCGCATGAAATACAACGAAACGGTCACTGTATTATGAAAACGAGCTGGGAGCCGGGAGGGTTTGTCTGTCTGCGCCGCGCATGTGCCTCGCCCAGCCGCTCCTCACTGCTAGACTACACTTGCCTTCAGCCTTCCCTCACTCCCGCACCGGAAGATACCATCCTTCATTGCCAAAGTATGCGGTGAACTTTTGCGTAATGAATCCATTGTTGCAATTACAAGTTCGGGGAAGATTAAGAATTTATTTGTGGGACCGTCAAAAATTAATAGCAGGAGCGTCATCAGCACTACGCTCCCCTCCATCCAATGACGAGTCAGGTCCATCGGTCCTCAGCCAATGAGCACCTCTGCTTCCCGTCTCCATGGCAACCCCACTCGAGGTCCAGCAGGGATAAGATGTAGAAGAATTAATGGAGTGCCTTTGCATGTTAGAAAAGACAACATAAACGGTGGAATCTAAAGAAATACATAACAATATACGGAAATTACTGTTTGTTGATGTTTCAGTGTCCTAAAGCCACCTGAGCACAGCTAGGGTGGAAGTATTCAGCTAGCCACACTTGGCATCGAGCCCCTTCGTGCAGTTGACGTGATGCTGCCAATTATTGATAATCACAGAGCCCCAGCCTCGCTTTTACAATCTAAACCAGAGATGCAAGTCACCCCATATAAAAATGCTATGCATAAAACCTTACATAAGAGAACATTTAAAAATATACGAAGCCAGAGAAGTCCTGAGTCCCTTCAATACTCCATACAGGGAATTCATTTGATATTATTTTCGCTTTGGCTTTAGCGAGAGGACTAAATAATTTTCAACACAGTTTAGAGAAAAGTGTCTCCTGACTGCATATATTAGCAGCGTCTCGTCCACTCAAAGGTCGTCACTGCAAGACTAGACCACCCTACTTAGCGAATAATAAATGAAGCAGACGTACTTTGGAGCTTTCGCCTCTAAACCGCGATATTATCATACGCCTAGCTAGCAACTCAGCGTGCGCCTGGAGGGAGGGAGGGGAGAGGGAGGATGGGGGTTCCCTTATGGTGACTGAAATCCAGGGTTAAATTCCCATTAGAGGATTGCCACTGGGCCGGGGAGTGTTGATGCACCGGTCTGCTTTATTCCCGGGTGTGAATCTCGCCGTCGGCAAAGACTGTCACCGCCTCTCCGCGAACACAAGCTGCAGACGACAGACACCGTGCAGGACTTCCCATCATCACCAGCTTGGATGAAAAAGGTCTTGGCGTCTTCGTTAAGGGCGTGCGTTGTACAAAGATGCCCCACAGTCATATACAGACAAACAACGCCACTACCTCCTTCTCTAGCTGTTTACAATCGCCTCTAGGTATATTTATGGAAACAGACCACCACTACTACTAACTGCTTTGTGTGTGTGTGTGTGTGTGTGTGTGTGTGTTTTGCCCCAACGCGAGGGGGATATGCAGCGGTGACTGCCTTTAGGGAGGAAAAAGCGACGGATACTCATTTCCTTGGTGCGTGGGTGTGCGGGAGGGACGCGGCGGTGGGATAGCCATTGCGGTGGGGAGTGAATGCGTGGTGCTGGGTTGTGGCAGTGAATGTAATGATGGGGAACAGTATATGGGGGATGGCGAGGATGTGAAAGAACCGTATGTTTTGGGGACCATGGCTTCACTATTTGTAGTAGTATTTGTTTAAAAAGTGTAAGAAAAAAAATAAACGCTTTTTAAACTGCATGGTTCGTTTCGCAACAGATGGAAGCAATATAAAGTACCATTAAAAGAAGAAATAAAATGACGGGAAGATATTTTCTTTCTCTCCTCTAAGGTTGACTGGGAAGAGTGCCCAGCGCCATACATCCGAGCAAGGTAAGGTAGGTCAAGGTAGTGCTGGACAGAACAACACCGATGTAATGAAGTCACCTATGTATGATATGCAAAACCAATACCACCACCTCCACAAAGAGTCTCCCTATTCCACTTCCTCTACCTTTATCTCTCTCCTCCCTTCCCAAACCCGCACCGCGTCGCCTCCCAAGCAGTCATATTTCGCTTCTCCCATTCATTTATCTCTTTTGTGTATGTCTCTCCCTTTGTCTTGGTCTGCCTCGCTTCTTTCCCATCTTTTTCCTGTTTCTAGTCTTTTCCAAGCAGTCTCATTGGTTTATTTCAACCTACTTCATTCCTCTTCAGTTTTTTTTTTTCTCCTCAGTATTCTGTTTTTTTCTGTTTGTCGGTCTGTCTGTCTGTCTGTTTGTCTCCCTGATATACACCAACCTCGCGGAAATTGAGGCACGCTTCAGAACAGTCTTCGCTACTTCAGTAGGGACACGCGTCACAAAAAACCGACACAAACAACCCGCGCTAAAGATCTTCGCCTTAGTGGAGCAAGGAATCATTGAGAGCCAGTGGGGAGGGAGGGGGACGGGAAGGAGGAAGATCCTTGCTTTGATGCGCGGCTGAGTCGGGTGCGGGGAAGAGGGCACTATCGAAAGGCAAGAATAGGTGAGTGGTGAGAGACGGGAAGAGACACGCGAAAAAAAAAATATAGAGAGAGAGAGAGAGAGAGAGAGAGAGAGAGAGAGAGAGAGAGAGAGAGAGAGAGAGAGAGAGAGAGAGAGAGAGAGAGAGAGAGAGAGAGAAGGGTGT
The DNA here is from genome assembly GCF_035594125.1 of Scylla paramamosain. NCBI lineage: Eukaryota > Metazoa > Arthropoda > Malacostraca > Decapoda > Portunidae > Scylla > Scylla paramamosain. The sequence goes on from NC_087164.1 coordinate 13,562,359, forward strand.
AATGGTGAGGTTAAACCAGTGAGGATATGAGTAACGATACCAGTGAGGATATGAGTAACGCTCTAAAGATGCAAAACTTTAAGAAAGGTCAGCAGCATGTGAACAAAATGCCTTTGTACTTCCGTCCAAAACTATCGAGTATCTTAACACGTCAAGATGTGTTGTGGCTTGAAGTGGATGGATGCAAGAGAAAGGAAGATCCAGAAAATAATAATAATAATAATAATAATAATAATAATGATAATAATAATAATAATAATAATAATAATAATAATAATAATAAACTAAAACAGAGAAGAAATACTAGATCATGCCCCGCAGCACACTTGGATAAAACGTCAGCATAGAATACAGGAAGGAGGAACACCTTGGGCAATACAAATATTCGAAGACTTTATAAATTTTTCCTCATGAAACAAAAATCATAACACAGAATTATCAAAGAATAAAGAAATATATTCTACTGTCGTTGTTGTTGTTGTCGAGAGAGAGAGAGAGAGAGAGAGAGAGAGAGAGAGAGAGAGAGAGAGAGAGAGAGAGAGAGAGAGAGAGAGAGAGAGAGAGAGAGAGAGAGAGAGAGGGGGGGGAAGAGAGGGAGGGGGGAGGGAGAGAGAGGGAGGAGGGGGAGGGAGACGAGTGGGGAGGCAGGAATGCGGCAAATTAACGAATAAATGCGAGGACAAGAAATGCGAGTGTCTGGAGCAAGAGGATAATCAGGAGCAGGAGAAAGGAGAAGAAATAAATAAGAGAGAAAAGAAGGAAGGAATGGTAAGATAAAAGTATTAATTTCGAGAAGAAATTAAATAAAAACTAAATAACGTGAGGAAAAGGAGGAGGAGGAGGAGGAGGAGGAGGAGGAGAGAGAGAGAGAGCACTGCTACCTTCATCTGTCTGGAAATCATTTTGTCCCTTGCTCTGCTCAGAAAAACAGAAACACGTCATGGGGAAAAAAATACTGAATATAAAAGACTGTAATTATCTCGAGAATGGAGAAGAAAAATCACTTGAAACAGATCATCTGAGAGGAGTTCAGGAGCGCCTAAATCATTAGACTCGCAACCAGACTTGATATAGAGAAAAAGTATATATATATATATATATATATATATATATATATATATATATATATATATATATATATATATATATATATATATATATATATATATATATAATTATGCATTCTTAACTACCACTGCCAAACAACTTGAAACTGACTCCGCAAAGAAAAATGTATCTGTCTATGAAATATGATATATGAAAACATCTTGAAAATAACAATGATCACACTGATCATCAAAACACTTCCCAGCGTAATTTTGGACTTGCTTTCATACTGTATTTTTGAAAAACCTTCAATGAACTTTTCTTTCTTTTTCAAAAGTTTTGTCGCTCTTGGGCTGAGCCCTTCGTACATAAAACATTTTTTTTCCTTCCGTCTCTTCGTCTTTTTATTTTTCAAAACACAACACTTTTGTTTTCCTATGCACGTTCTTCATTGTACGTTCTCCTTTGAATCCGGCCACGGTGATAAGTTCACCCTTATACGGCATCGTAATAAAGCATAAGACTTACCTTCCTCCACACCTCATCCTGAATGACCGCGCGTAGGCGGTGTCGTATAACATGACAGAGGTTGTCACGTGCCTCGCCCGCGGCAGCAAGAGTGGTTAATCTAGCAGTCAGTGTGAGTATGTGTGTGTGTCTGGGTAGCGAAACATAACCATATGTTCGGTCTGTTATCACCACCAACGCTACCATCACCACTATTATCATCACTTGTACATCCCTAACCACGCCTACTATCCTCACCTCCATCCCTATCACCGGAATCCCTGCTTCCACTGCCACAGCTTCTACACTACTACTACTACTACTGCTACTACTACTATTACTATAACCTCAGCAATCATAACTACTCATATACTACAACTCCTTCTCGATCCTTAGTTGGCCATAACGATACCTCTCATCTTCCTCACCAATCCTTATCGTTTCTCCTTAAGCTGCACAGTGAAGATGACGACAGTTACTCGTACAACACATTCAATCTTCCTAAGTAAAAAATAAATAAATAAATAAATAAATAAATAAATAAATAAATAAGTAATTAAATAAATAATAGGAAAAAAGGAAGGAAGGTAGTGCATGAGAGAGAGAGAGAGAGAGAGAGAGAGAGAGAGAGAGAGAGAGAGAGAGAGAGAGAGAGAGAGAGAGAGAGAGAGAGAGAGAGAGAATGAGAGAGAGAGAGAGAGAGAGAGAGAGAGAGAGAGAGAGAGAGAGAGAGAGAGAGAGAGAGAGAGAGAGAGAGAGAGAGAGACAGAGAGATGTAAGAAATACCTAATAATAAAAAAGATATATATATATTAAAAATCGAGTGAAACAAACAGAAAAAAAAAACGGCAGCAAAATAAGAGGAGGAAATTGGTTTTTAAAATTTTGATAGTCGAAGATGAGAAGGGAAAGGGAGGAAAAACCGGAAGTGGAAGGAGGAGGAGGAGGAGGAGGAAGAGGGAAGCGAGGGAGCACAAGAGAAAGAGAGGAGGAGGAGGAGGAGGAGGAGGAGGAGGAGGAGGAGGAGGAGGAGGAGGAGGCGAGGAGGGAGGAAGGAATCGATGAGTAGAGGGCAAGTCACACTGATTTATTAGCAAGAGTGACTGTAGCGAAGTAGACCAGTGTGTGTGTGTGTGTGTGTGTGTGTGTGTGTGTGTGTGTGTGTGTGTGTGTGTGTGTGTGTGTGTGTGTGTGTGTGTGTGTGTGTTTTAGGCGGGCATTTAGGATATCGAGTAATGAACGAGGAGAAGTAGGAGGAGGAGGAGGAGGAGGAGGAGGAGGAGGAGGAGGAGGAGGAGGAGGAGGAGGAGGAGGAGGAGGAGTAGCTAAACTTATTTATGGAGAGCCGGTTTAAATACACGGGGCCGAGAAAGGTTGATCCCCCGAACGCAGAGAAGAGAACGAGATGTAAAGTAAATAACGGGGGTGTAAATAAGGTGTAATAACAAGGCGGCTCAGGCGATGGGATAATGGGTAATGAATGTGTCATAAACAACACTAGTATCATGACTCTCTCTCTCTCTCTCTCTCTCTCTCTCTCTCTCTCTCTCTCTCTCTCTCTCTCTCTCTCTCTCTCTCTCTCTTCCTTCCTCTACGTTTAAAGATTATGTAGAGAAAGAAAAAGGTGATAAGGAAAATTTTCTCAGTTGTTCCTCTCCCTACTAAAAAAAAAATAATAATAGGAGTTTCAATCGGATTACCTATTTCATTTCTGGACGAAGGTGTGTCTTGATGCTTCTCTCTATAGTGCAGGACATAAGGGGTCACGAGAAGAGGTGTAGACTTGACCAATGTTGTTGCAGGTTACGGTAGCGACGATAGTGGTTTACTGAGCCATAGTACTCATACGTATCTGAGAACATGCCACGTATTCCTAATGTGCTGTCGTGTATGTATAAAAAAAAATAATAATAAATAAATAAATAAATAAATAAATAAATAAATAAATAAAAGGAGAAAAATGGAATATACACACTGCTTATACTTGCTGCAATGACTCTAAAGGAACCTCCCACAATGCGTTATGAGGATATTCAAGATTCGATGACGATGATAATGATATAATAATAATAATAATAATAATAATAATAACAATAATAATAATAATAATAATAATAATAATAATAATAATAATAAGCAAATATCTCAGGCTATGTCAGAGAGAGAGAGAGAGAGAGAGAGAGAGAGAGAGAGAGAGAGAGAGAGAGAGAGAGAGAGAGAGAGAGAAAGGTGGATGGTGGATTTTGCTTTATGTAGAAAACATTACACACACACACGCACACACACAGGTGCCACGGTTCACCAGACACAACATTGCCGCTACCACCACCACCACCGCACGCAGCATCAATTCTTGTGTGTGTGTGTGTGTGTGTGTGTGTGTGTGTGTGTGTGTGTGTGTGTGTGTGTGTGTGTGTGTGTGTGTGTGTGTGTGTGTGTGTGTCGCAGTCCCACAATGGATGTTGTGATGGCTCCCCAGGTCCGGAGAGAGAGCCGAGAGGGAAATGAGGGGAAGAGAGGAAAACCATGGCGAGAGAGGAAAGGCAAGGCAAAGACGGAGAGGAAGCGAAGGAAGGAAAGAGAAGGGAAAAAAGAAAGTAAAGGAAGAAGGGGAGGAATACACAGAATACGAAAGGAGGGAAAAAAAGTAAAGTGAGGAGAGGGAAAGAGGTTAAAAAAAACTGCGAAGAGGAAGAAGGAAGGAAGAAATGAGAGAGAGAGAGAGAGAGAGAGAGAGAGAGAGAGAGAGAGAGAGAGAGAGAGAGAGAGAGAGAGAGAGAGAGAGAGAGAATACGTAAGGTGAAGCAGGGCCATTTCCCACCCCCACCAAGCCTACACCCTCATCCCACTCCTCTCCCTCACCCCTTGAGCGACCCGCCCCACCAACACGCGGGAACAGAATATTTCAGGAGCTCAGAGGAGGCCACCCGATGAGACTCCGGCACCAGCAGCCCCACCACCACCATCACCATCACGGCACCCAAACTATCTTCTCCTTCCCATCTATTTACCCTCTACACGAAAAGAGATCTTACATACATCGCCTGAATAACGATAACAGTGATAATGGTGTAGAAGAAGGAGACGAAGTAGTAGTAGTAGTAGTAGTAGTAGTAGTAGTAGTAGTAGTAGTAGTAGTAGTAGTAGTAGTAGTAGCAGCAGCAGTAGCAGCAGCAGCAGCAGCAGCAGCAGCAGCAGCAGCAGCAGCAACAGTAGTAGTAGTAGCAGTAGTAGTAGTAGTAGGAGGAGGAGGAGGAGGAGGAGGAGGAGGAGGAGGAGGAGGAGGAGGAGGAGGAGGAGGAGGAGAAGGAGGAGGAGGAGGAGGAGGAGGAGGAGGAGGAGGAAGTAAGTACAATCGCACTAATTCTGCTTGTCTACTACACACAGTAACAACAACAACAACAACAACAACAACGACAACGACAACAAGCATAACGCAGAAGAAGAAGAAGAAGAAGAAGAAGAAGAAGAAGAAGAAGAAGAAGAAGAAGATCAAATACATGAACAAGAAGTAAACCAAAAGGAATAACACAAGATGAAGTAAAAACAACAACAGACAAAGGTGGCTGTTTGTGACGAACTACACTATCTAATCTAAGACATGTTGGAGAGTAAAGAAGAAAAGAAGAACAACAACAATGTAGGTGCAAGAACAAGAGGAACACAGGCTCTTCATCCTAACCTACGTACTCTACGCATCCATCTTGAAGACACCCCAAGGCGCATCAACCCACGTCCCTCACTTTCCATCATCAAAGAACTCGTGCCATGGGATTGCTTGGGAGCTTTGTTCAGGTCATGCATTTCTATGTGCAAACTTTAAACTTATATATATAATTATATCTCGTTCGCCCATGCTGTTCTTTTTATTTTATTTATTTATTTATTTATTATTATTTTTTTTTATGAGTGTGTTTATTATTAATACACGTAGCCTTTCCTTGTATATCCTGTCGTCTTCAGATAACGCAAAACCTCCTTCAGAAACCTTACAATTTACTCAGAATTATTAATGATCTTTTCTCCCAGTTTTTATTTATTTATTTTTTTTTTTTTATTATATTGGTGTTGTACTGTTTACTGTCTTAATGCATTGCTATTTCCCCTTCAGATAACTTCCTTGCTCTTTTGAGAATGCTTTACTGATTAGCTTTGTCTTCTCAGATACCACCTGCTTCTTGGTGATTTCTGTTCGTCTAAATACATATTACAATCTTCTTCAGCCACATGTACCTTCCTTGCTCCCTGGAGAACATACTGATGATTATCACTAACAAAATATCCAAGGGGAAGTAATCTCTGAGTTATTACCAGTTCTTTATGTATATACTGGTGTTTTCTTTCTTTATACACTACCTTTACCTGAGACGTATTATTAGTAACCACTGACAAACATCCCAACTGCATATATTTCAGGAGTCCTTTTAGTTAAATGTATAAGTATTTTTTTGTGTCCATCTCCATAGATTTGCACCTTTTTCAGACACTTTCCTTACCTACTTGATGTTTTTACTCATCCCAGCTATCCAAACATCAAAAAAAGCAGACACTCCTTAAATCAGGTATGGTATTGCTTTTTTTGTGCCCAACACCCAATATTCACTGCCTTCAGATATCTTCCTTAACCTCCAGGGATGTTTTACTAATAAGCACTAACAAAACATCCCAGAAAGGTAAGCACGCTCCCTTAATCAGATATGGTATTGCTTTTTTCCCCAATACATTAGTCTAGCAACACCCAATACTTTACCGTCTTCAGATACCTTTCCTTAACCTCTTGGGATGTTTTACTCATTAGCGCTAACAAAACATCCCAGGCAGGCAGATACTCTTGAACCAATGCAAATCCCGCAGCGCCGCCGCTTAGGGCCACGGCGACACGGCACCTAATTAACATTGTTTGGGGAGGCTTTGTGGCACCAAGACGGCGGTGGGTGGCGGGACTTAACTCATCTGCCTTCTACCTACTCTCACTTACCTACTTATTCTCTCTTCCTAGCAACGGGTCGGAGTTCGTCTCTAAAGCGTGTAATGTTTGTCTGCTTCATAATTACGTTGTGTGATTCTCTTAATCACGCTGATCATGTCTTTTGTAGTGACTTATATAATTTAGCTCAGCATTCTGTTCGTTAATAAGCAAGACATGTTTGTATAGTTCATAATTGCGCTGTGTGTGACTCTAACTCACACACATGTCTTCTCTAATACCTCATAATCATTCAGTTCAACATTCACCTCAGTAATCATAGCAACGTGTAGATCTACCGCGTGAAATTAACAGGTAATCTTCATGTTTTTGTCTTCCCCTACTTGATGGATTTACAATTTCCATATTCGTCTTTTTGTGCAATGTTTTCTTTCAATATGCGGCAATTTAACATACAGCATTCCTTCCTAGTAAGTTTACGCAAGGTTTTTTTTTCAATATGTGGCCATTTAACATCATGAGTTTGTTTTCTCTCTGTCTTCACGTCTCTCCTCTGCGTATAGTCTGTAAGGTTATGCAAGGAGACCGTCAACAGATCCCAGGACCTAAGATTGAGGGAGAGAAAAACGCTAAACGCAGAAGTGAGTGCAACGATAGATTTCTGGCCAGATTTTGTGTGTGTGTGTGTGTGTGTGTGTGTGTGTGTGTGTGTGTGTGTGTGTGTGTGTGTGTGTGTGTGTGTGTGTGTGTGTGTGGTGATCTGGTAACACTCAATATTCACCAGTAAAGCCTCATTACTGTAGTTTGCGGGCCACACACACACACACACTCTAATAAAGTATAAACAAATACTCATGCAGTGCCACAATATTGATAACAAGTAAACTATTGCTGTTACTACTACTACTACTACTACTACTACTACTACTACTACTACTACTACTGTTGCTGCTACTGCTGCTATAACACTAACACCAATATTCTCTCTCTCTCTCTCTCTCTCTCTCTCTCTCTCTCTCTCTCTCTCTCTCTCTCTCTCTCTCTCTCTCTCTCTCTTACATAATATAATCGATACATGTGTTCACCATTAACCTCACTTCAGTTTATTAATTTATTTTTTCTTAACAGATTATATTATTTCAGCTTCAAAGTCTCTCTCTCTCTCTCTCTCTCTCTCTCTCTCTCTCTCTCTCTCTCTCTCTCTCTCTCTCTCTCATTTCTGAAGCTACATTAGAGAGAGAGAGAGAGAGAGAGAGAGAGAGAGAGAGAGAGAGAGAGAGAGAGAGAGAGAGAGAGAGAGAGAGAGAGAGAGAGGAAAAAACTTCACTTCCCCCTCTTCTATCTTGTCCAGTCCCCTGCCCCTCCCTTCCTCCTCCCCCTTTAGAAAAGCACTCACACTGCCACCATTTCTCTCTCTCTCTCTCTCTCTCTCTCTCTCTCTCTCTCTCTCTCTCTCTCTCTCTCTCTCTCTCTCTCTCAATAGCCCCCTCGTCCCTCCAGTCCCCTCAGCATTCTTTGTTTTTCTGCCTGGATAAAGACTCTGATACGAGGGGTTGCTCCCCCCCCTCTCTCTCTCTCTCTCTCCTCCGCTCCCCTCCTTTTCTCTCACATTCCCCCCGTTCTTCCTTTGCCTCCTGCCACGAACACTCCACCTGACCTTAGGGAGAGAGAGAGAGAGAGAGAGAGAGAGAGAGAGAGAGAGAGAGAGAGAGAGAGAGAGAGAGAGAGAGAGAGAGAGAGAGAGAGAGAGAGAGAGAGAATATAGGGAGTCTGCCTTGTCTATTTTCAACATGTAAATTCTTTTCAAGGCAATTTGTGGCTACGGAAATTAATCGACTTTTCAAATTCGACGAAAACGAATTGAGTTGAATAATAGGATTTGAGATTTTCGTTTAGAGATTGTGCGTGAGAGAGAGAGAGAGAGAGAGAGAGAGAGAGAGAGAGAGAGAGAGAGAGAGAGAGAGAGAGAGAGAGAGAGAGAGAGAGAGAGACTACACTAGGTTTTCTATACGTTCGTGCATCATTGGAAAATATTGCATAGGCACTCAGTGTTCTATATGTTGAGCTTGAATTTACAAAAGCAACACGTGGTTTTTTTCTTTCTATCGGCGGCGAGAAATGAGGTAATGCTTAAATTCCGGCAATATTTTTTTCATCTATCTCCTTTTTCCACTCTTTTTTTTTTATTTATTCATCTTGTTTTTTTTTGTTCTTCCTTCCTTACTTTTTTTCTTTTCCCTTTTTTTTATTTTTGTTATCACTTGCACAAAATATCTCGAGACGAACTATAGCTGCAAACACACACACACACACACACACACACACACACACACACACATCACTAACTCGACACTTTCCCCTAATGAGAAGACTTAGTGAGATCAATATACGAGTACAGCGGGCTCTCTCTCTCTCTCTCTCTCTCTCTCTCTCTCTCTCTCTCTCTCTCTCTCTCTCTCTCTCTCTCTCTCTCTCTCTCGTGTGTGTGTGTGTGTGTGTGTGTGTGTGTGTGTGTGTGTGTGTGTGTTACTTATGTGTGAGGTGAATGAGGGATCTTATACCTCCTCCTCCTCCTCCTCCTCCTCCTCTTCTTTACACTTACTCTTCTATTCCTCCTCCTCCTCCTCCTCCTCCTCTTCACATTTACTCTCATATTCCTTCCTCCTTGTCTCTTTTCCTCACTGTTACTCTGCCATTCCTCCTTCGCCTTTCCTCTCAAGCCCACATAATTTACCCTACTCAGCTCCCTCACTCCCTCTCTCCCTGCCTTGTCCCTCTAAGGCCCACAGAACCCATCCAGGAGACGGTCACTGGTGCCTTACTCCTCAGCACTATATACCTTCCTCATTCTTCCCTCTACGTCTGCCTCGACCAGCACCACCACCATCACCACACTCTCTGCTGCCTCCATTTCACAGCTCCCGTCCTCAGCCTCGTCACATCCCATACCAGCCCCGTGGCGTACTGTAGGGTGGCTTTTGTAGTGAGTAAGGTACACATTTTTGCGTTCTTTCCAGGTGATTTAAAACGGCGGTGGTGGGTGAGTTGGTGAGTGAGGTGTGTGTGTGTGTGTGTGTGTGTGTGTGTGTGTGTGTGTGTGTGTGTGTGTGTGTGTGTGTGTGTGTGTGTGTAAATATGACAAGTAAGTCTAATTTGGTGGTGAGAAAAGATAAGATTAAGCAGGATCTCTCTCTCTCTCTCTCTCTCTCTCTCTCTCTCTCTCTCTCTCTCTCTCTCTCTCTCTCTCTCTCTCTCTCAAGAAGGTGGTACTCGGAATGTTGGAAAATAAAGTGTTTTCTCCTTTATCTCTCTCTCTCTCTCTCTCTCTCTCTCTCTCTCTCTCTCTCTCTCTCTCTCTCTCTCTCTCGCTCGCTCCACTAAACTGTGTGAGGGATGTTTGATGGTGATATTCTGGTGGTGATAGTGGTTGTGGTGCTGTCTGTAGTGGTGGCAGTGGTTTTGAGAATGACGGTGGTGGTAGTGGTGGTGGTTCTTTTCCTTACTGTCAGCGTCTTTTTTTTTTTTTTTCATTTTCCGTCACTTTCATTCATATTCTGGGAGGGGAAGTGCAATTTTCTTTGTTCCTGTAAACGTCACGAGGGTAATTTCTCTCTCTCTCTCTCTCTCTCTCTCTCTCTCTCTCTCTCTCTCTCTCTCTCTCTCTCTCTCTCTCTCTCTCTCAGCTACCTTTTCAAGATCCACCACAATCTTTCCTTAATGTGATGGGCTCCTCTTCTCTCGACCCTTCCCGTCCCACCTCTCGCCCGCCCCTCCCCGCCTCTCCTATGTAAACAAACCTTGGGGGAAGGACTGTAATTGGAGCGGAATTCTCTGTTGTGGGGATGGCTGATGCTTCACCACGAAGACCACCACCACCACCACCACAATCATTATCTATTACGTACGTTTCATAAAGCATTAGTTCACATTCTCTAACGCTTCAACATCGTACTTTGGCATTTAACAGAGCCTAGTGGGTATTATTACGGGTGATTTTATGATTCTAGTGATGGTTTGATTAGTATTCTGCATCATCAGGAAGAGAAAACACCCATGAGAAAAGGACTAGTGATTTATGTGGCCTTTGAATGCGAGCCTCGAACTCTGCGGAAGTTATCGTAGTCTTGAAGGGTGTTTTCATGCTTCTGGTGATTGAACAAATATTCTGCGACATCCGTGAGAGAAAACACCACTGAGAACTGAATTGAACAACTGTGGCCTTTGAAATTAGTTACGTATATATGAGAAAAGTGTTTACGATTATTATTTTCTGATCTATCGTGTGTGTGTCTGTGTGTGTGGTTATGTATGAAACTTCGAATGTTGCGTGATTACATAATATACAATAATGGCTGGGTACGTACGTATATGATATAATGTTTTGTGTGATAAATATTTGTGGAGTATTTTTCATTACGAGATTAGTGAGCGTGGCTGGCTGAGGTTATATACGGATGGCAGTGCGCGGTTTAATTAAAGCATTCATTCCCCCGCCATTTCTACACAGTCATATCACCTTGCCCTTACAACCCCAAACCCGCCCCGCCCCTCCCAGCCAAGACCTGCCCTGCCTGCCCAGAACAGCCCAGCCCAGCCCAGCCCAGCCCCAACCTATCCCATCCCACCCTTCCTGCTCTAACCCCACTCCCCTCCCTCCCTGCTCCCCCACCCAATAGACACACCTTTATGGCCACGTGTCTCTCTCTCTCTCTCTCTCTCTCTCTCTCTCTCTCTCTCTCTCTCTCTCTCTCTCTCTCTCTCTCTCTCTCTCTATCTCTCTCTCTTGACAATACCAAACGAGATTACCTCGGGTCCAACACACACACACACACACACACACACACACACACACACACACACACACACAAGGCAATTAAAGATATGAGGGTGATTTTCGTTGATTTAGCCGCAAACATTCTTATTTCAGATTCTTTGCAGGGGTAGATAAGAGAAAAGGAATAAATAAATACTGGTAAGAAGTGAATCTACATAAACAAGTGAACGTTGTAATGTGGAAATGAAGGATAATTATCTGATATTACAAAATTAATACATCTTTTTTTGGGGGGAGAAAATTCAGCTAAATGAATAATAATAATAATAATAATAATAATAATAATAATAATAATAATAATAACAATAATAATAATAATAATAATGTACATTAGAATGAACATTTATCACATTAATTCTTGTAAATGTCGAAGAATTACAATTTTCAAGGCACTTTCTAACACAGACAGACACACACACACATTTATTCATTTACAGGGGGAGAGAGAGAGAGAGAGAGAGAGAGAGAGAGAGAGAGAGAGAGAGAGAGAGAGAGAGAGAGAGAGAGAGAAAGAGAGAGAGGTCTGTATTGATACGTTTATTTGTGAGAAGGAAAATAATGACATAGTAACTTTAAGGTGACTATATGTATAGCTGTGACCCTGAGAGAGAGAGAGAGAGAGAGAGAGAGAGAGAGAGAGAGAGAGAGAGAGAGAGAGAGAGAGAGAGAGAGAGAGAATGTGTGTGTGTGTGTGTGTGTGTGTGTGTGTGTGTGTGTGTGTGTGTGTGTGTGTGTGTGTGTGTGTGTGTGAATCTTGAGGCACATTTAAAATATAGGTTTTCATCCTGCGTTAGAAAATTATTATTTTTAGCGTCATTAACACGTAAAAAGTAAAAATCTCTCTCTCTCTCTCTCTCTCTCTCTCTCTCTCTCTCTCTCTCTCTCTCTGTAAATTAATAAATAAATAGATAAGTATAGAAAGAAAGGAAATAAAAAATAAGGAAGAAAAGAAAGAAGGAAGAATGAACGAAAAATATGATAAAAAACAATAAAGAAAGATCACAATCGGAATTATTCACTAAAACATACATACATACATACATACAAACACACGATGTTAGAATATAAACATCTCTCTCTCTCTCTCTCTCTCTCTCTCTCTCTCTCTCTCTCTCTCTCTCTCTCTCTCTCTCTCTCTCTCTCTCTCTCTCTCTCTCTCTCTCCTAACGAAAGTTTCTGAACAACAGTGGGGTTTTACCCAAGTCAAGGGAACCCCATTTCTTCCCTATTCGATACTGAGTTAAGGGGGAAAACATTTCCAGGCCCCAGCAGGTCAGTGTGAGTGTGGATAAACCTAACAAAAACATAGGGGACTGTAGTGTTGGTAGTTGTTGTTGTTGTTTTTGTAGTAGCAGTACAACAACAAGAACAACAACAACAACAACAACAACAACAACAACAACAACAACACGAAGTAAAGAAGACAGATTTTTTTTTCCAAGAACGAGAAGGACTGAACCAAGTTAGCTCTTTAACAACAACTATCTTGCTTTCTCTTACTATGGAGTGGCACCTCCCCTCTCTCTCTCTCTCTCTGTTATCGTCTGAGCAGTACGCCTTGCCTCTCTCCCTCCTTCCCATCCTCCCACCACTATCACCCACGACGTTCCACACCCTACTCCCGCCAAACTCCCATCCACGCATCCCTGCCTCCCCCCACACCTCCCAATACCCCCACATTTCAACTCCCACCCCCCAAACCACCTGTTAGCTCCACGCGAGAACCCCCCCCCATACCCAACCACCCGTCCATGCCACCTCCCCGTCTCCCAGAAAGCCTGCCTGATTTGACTTATCCTCTCTTTGGCTTCTCGCTTGCTACTGCTACTTCCACTACTACTACTACTACTACTACTACTACTACTACTGTTTGGTATGCTGTACTTTCTGTACTATTTAAACTGTTTATATTCCTAGTGTCATTTATTATTTTTATTTACACTGCTATTACTACTACTACTACTGGTGCTACTGCTTGTACATTCACCAAGAGGCTAATCCTGAGAGAGAGAGAGAGAGAGAGAGAGAGAGAGAGAGAGAGAGAGAGAGAGAGAGAGAGAGAGAGAGAGATACTCGCAACCTTAACACTCCGAGTCCTCTTTTTCCCTTTTTTTCCCTCAAGCGGCGACTTTTTTCCCCTAAGCCGAGAACTGATCGATGCCAAGAGTTTTTTCCCTCTCTCTCTCTCTCTCTCTCTCTCTCTCTCTCTCTCTCTCTCTCTCTCTCTCTCTCTCTCTTATACGCCGAGGGAATGTTGAACGTACTATATCTATTTTGTCCTCCTCCTCCTCTTCCTCCTCCTCCTCCTCCTCCTCCTCCTCCTCCCTCAAGCTTACTCTCTTCCGTGTCTGGATGTGCGTGGTGGTAGCAGTAGTAGTAGCAGAAGTAGTAGTAATAGTAATAGTAGAAACAACAGCAGCAGTAGTAGTAGTATATGTAGCAGTAATAGTGGAGCTTGATGCAAGAGCAGTTATAGTTTCACCACTTCAGTCTTGTCGTTATCATTCTCATTCCCTCATTTATTTATTATTCGAGTTATATTCATCACTTTGTTTCTTTTTTTCTAATACTGTGAGTCTCCAATGTTCTCTCTAACTTGTGGGAATCTCCTGCAAGCCGTTCACCTGCGCAAGTTTCAGACCACAAATGCACGCGACCAACCAGCCAGGAACACCAGTCTGCAGTCAAAGCCATGCGAACACAGCAGCAGGCCTCCACGGGACCCGCGCTGCGTGTCCTCGTGGTAAAAGTGGCATTGGTACATTTCTTATAATTCTGAGGACACCGTCTCTCCTCCGTGTCGCTTGAAATATCGATGAGTTTGAAACACCAGACATCGCTTCCTTCCTCAATAATACTGCATCTTTGGGGAACCATGGAATAATTAATGTAGATTTTTTTCCTACCTTTCTTTTTTACATGACTCTCTCTCTCTCTCTCTCTCTCTCTCTCTCTCTCTCTCTCTCTCTCTCTCTCTCTTTTTTTTTTCTTTCTTAATACTTTGTACGTACGAAAATTAGTCTTTTGTGTGTGAGTGCGCTTTTATCGGTTTTATTATTCTCTTCCTCGTCTCGTCTGCATTGCATAGCAGTGGTCTGAAATGGAGTGACCTGTTCTTACTCCTATTCTGTTTTCTTCTTCCTTTCCTCAATGCTGGATTTTCCGATCTAACTCATGATTGTCTCCTTACAAAACTTGATAGCTGGTGGTGAAATTTAGTAACTTTCTGGATTTACTTCATTTTCTCTCTCAATACTGGATTCTTTCCTTTACCTACTGACTGTATTACAAACATGATAACTTGTTAGATTCTTAGCACATCAAAGAACGTGTAGACTGAGGGAAGAGATAAAAAGTGACACAGTGGAAATGAGTGCAGAGGGTTACTGCTTGTAGGTTATGTGCACTGCTCTACGTGTTTACAGGAACGAGGGAAAACAACACAAACGTCATCACACTAAATATCATCAAGACTTTAACTTATTATTAACTTCATCCTCAATTTACGTTAACTATTATTTTACTATTGCTGCCTTCAAGAATAAATTGTTTAACCCGACTACTATTTACTTTTTTTTTTGAAGAGTGAAAATTACGTTTTTTTTTATTTATTTATCATTTCCTCTTCTTTATTCTTTCTTACCCTTGAAAACTTTACAAACCCTCTTCTCTAAACTCCAACAAGGGGCAACACAAAATAAAAGTACTAAAAAGCATAATTTGGAATCAGTAAGAAGCAGTACAGTCTA
>NC_087164.1:13579922-13594922 GCF_035594125.1 Scylla paramamosain
TGACTACACTATTTTACTTACTAATGAGCTTTTTTTTTTTTTAACAACTGGAAGATTCTTAACGCACCAGAGGATTTGAGATTAAAGAAAAGCACAAAATCAGTCGGGGTTGCGACAAACTAATCCACTTCTAACCAACTCGAAGATTCTTTGCGCACCAGAGGACTTGGAATTGAAGGAAAGCAGGAAGTGCGAGAGACTGATCCACTTCTAACCACAAGTACTACAGAAGCAGGTGTCGAGGAAGTGCGAAGGCAGCACCATGACAAGACCTAGAGACCTTAACGAGGACTATTAAACGTTTGTGTCTTATCTAGAGTCTTATCTAGACCGCCCGTACATTTTCTACCTTCTTCTATACTCGTACTAGCTCTTGTTTTTTTTTTTCACGTACTTATTCCTAATCTCTCTTATCCCATCCTAATCTCACTCCAGTCCTTCACAATCCAAGTTTTCTTCTATTCAGTAAACATGAAACCAGAAACTTCGACTGTATTTAATAAACTCTAGTGGGAGTTTCTTTACATTTCAAATGTTTCCACGTTTCTAGTGATAGTTTAACAAGGATTTTAGGATTTTCAAAAGTGTTTCCACGTTTACTAGTGAATTTAACAAGGATTCTGTACAATTAGTGGTAAAAAAAACACCCGTGAGGATTTGACTAACCACCTCCATGGCTCAATTTCAGAATAAGGAAACAAGCACCGACCCACGTGACAGTCTAAGAGCCGCCATTCTGACACGAACCACCGCTGACACCTGCCGCTAACTTTTTTTTCTTTTATCTCGTTTTTTTTTTCAGGGTCAACCAACCGAGGAATAGCGACAGGCCATGGAAACAGCAGTTTGTTTTCTCACTTGGCCATAAATAGAGACTTTATAGCGTTATTTATTTATTTATTTTTACTGAAAGATGAAGTATGGATATATAGTCCTCGTTCCTGGAGAGAGAGAGAGAGAGAGAGAGAGAGAGAGAGAGAGAGAGAGGAGAGAGAGAGAGAGAGAGAGAGAGAGAGAGAGAGAGAGAGAGATCAATTTCATCAATTACATGTCAAATGAAATAATAAACTACACGTGAATTAACATAACAGGTGAACAACTGGAGCAGCAGAATGACAATCTAAGAGTGGTAAAAGGAAGTTGACTCAGAGAAAGAACTAAATGTGGAGGTGATGAGATAATAAATTTTGCTGTTCCGGCCTGGAATGGACGAGCAGTTCACGAAGATTAGTAGAAGCATACTGATGATAATGATGATGACGATGATGAAATGCTAACTCACGACATAAAAAAAAAAAGATAAATAAGTAATAAATCAAGTGTTCATGTCAATATTTTTCTACTGTAGTGCTTTTGAGGATGCAGTCTGTTAATTTCGATGACAAGGAGGCAAGGAAGTGACTGGTCAGTGTGGCGGTCACAGACACGGACTACGACAGTGTTATTAACCCTCTGACCGTCTTTTTTTTTTTTAATACGAGTGAAAGTGGCTGCTCAAGGCACACACACACACACACACACACACACACACACACACACAAAAGGACAAATGAAGCCTTCTAAATCTGCCGTTACTAAAAATCCAAAACAAAAACAAGATGTTTGGATATACGAGTACTGTACCCTTCTTTTAAATTCGTTGAAGTCATGGGCAGCAAGATGTACAGAAACAAGAAAAGTTCCTGTGTTTACTAATGAGAGGAATGAAAGAATGAAGAGGCTACTTTAGTTACCTTCGTGACCAAGCCAAGCCCAATGCACTCCCAGCACCGAGTCATGCCCCGCCCAAGATCGAGGTTTAGGAGTGACAAAACTTAGAATTGTGATGGCCCTGAAAGAGAGAGAGAGAGAGAGAGAGAGAGAGAGAGAGAGAGAGAGAGAGAGAGAGAGGAGAGAGAGAGAGAGAGGAGAACTTTCACTCATGGCTCCACCACACCGCCTGTAGAGAATGCCCAAGTTGACCACTGACCAACTCACTAAATGAAAATAAATAAATAAATAAATAAAAAATAAATATGACAAAAACATAATTAACCGCTGTAACACCACCAACACCACCCATAATAATATTAATAATAATAATAATAATAATAATAATAATAATAACAACAACAATAATAATAAGAGCGACATCATTCCCCCAACCCCCCAAGGATAAAAACTGATTCGCACAGTATTACTTCTCGTCCAAAGTTCCGCCAAGACAGTGAGGGAGCATTGCAATCAGCACCACGCGACCTCACGCTGCGAGACTGCTGCGCGTTAATTCCTCCAACCAACACTGCCTAGGCACTAAAATGACGAGGAGGAGGAGGAGGTGGAGGAGGAGGAGGAGGAATGGAGAGACGGGGAGTGAGGGAGGGGGAGCGGAGCTAGAGGAGGCAGTGAGTCAGAGAGGAGGAAGCCGTGAGCCGCGTTGGATGGGCGTGGGACCAATGGTAGGTTTGGGACGGCCCGCCACCTGACGCACCACGCCGGGTTGGGGAAGCACAACCCTCAAGCGGTCCCCTGCAGTCCCACCCGCCTGCTCTGCTTCAGGCTCCAGCACTCAAAGTTCTCTAAGGAGCTGTGTTATGATCTCGTATACCTCCCCAGCAGCACTGCACAGCACCAGCGGGAGGAACGGAGCTGGCGGACTGTGCTGGTGGCATCGCGTGTCCCGCCGAGAATGGCAGGGAGTCGCAAGCGTTCGTTCGTGTTTGGCAGGGAGCGCTCGCCATATGCTCGCCTCAGCCGGCCAGTCAGATCCACGGCCCGTACTCTGAAACGCTTTGCTCTCTCTCTCTCTCTCTCTCTCTCTCTCTCTCTCTCTCTCTCTCTCTCTCTCTCTCTCTCTCTCTCTCTCTCTCTCTCTCTCTCTCTCACTACGACTGTTTTCAAAGGCCAAAGAGATGATAAGCCGGGTTCTCCTATTTCTCCAGTTAATAATCTTGCTCACTTGTCAATAGAAATGTAAAAACACCCTTGAAAACCTGTGGCACTTCGTCTAGACTAAAGAGCCTTTTAAAAGTAGTGGAGGTGCAGCGCGGCAGTGTTTCAGAATAAGGTACAATGAGTAAGCTGTATATCTGACCCTGCGACCGGCTGGCTGGGTGGAGGTACTGTAAGGCGAGTGGTTTCTTTACTGGATTGTGTGGCTCCTCCCTGCTCCCATCGCTGCCCGCCGCTAAAGCTTCAGGTCATGAGGTGAACTTGTGGAGGGCGATGACTCTGTGTTACTGAAATGACGCCAAATGCTCTGCGCTGGAAGTAGTGTATATGGGAGTGTCAATAGCGATGAAGGGTATGCTTGTAATGCTTCTTGGTAATCATAATATTGGTCATCAGTTTCATTACTATTTTTTGTATTAGATATTTAGGTTATGGAAGTTAAATGAATACAAAAACGCAGAAGAAAAACATATTAATTAAAATAAATGTGTAGATAAAAAAAAATATACATCAAGAAAAAATTTAATTAAATGCAAGATGGGTTCAGACAAGTGGACACCACAACACATGTCCAAATAAGGGCATGTGTGATACTGAGGTATTCATGAAGACGCAGACTACACAAAATAAAATTAACGTTCCTTAAGAAAAATAATAAATAAATAAATAATAATAATAATAATAATAACAATAATAATAATAATAATAATAATAATAATAATAATAATAATAATAATAATAATAATAATAATAATAATAAAATACAACAAATATTTTCCTGACAAATACATTACCTCTCGGAATAGCGAGTGAATAAAAAAAAGAAAAGAAAGAAGAAAGAAAGAAAACAAATATAGATACTAAAAAAAAAAAACATTACAGAACATAATAAAAAAAACAGAATAGAAACTAACTCACATGATTCTACTCAACACAACAACGAGGAAATGTATGAAATATAACCCAATACATACATGATCAGTGAATTTCGTGGAGCAAGAGAGTGAGTGAGTAAACACCACGAACTATTTGCCAACACTTCTTAGATTCACTCAAAACACATTCCCTTCCACAGACCACCACTAGCCAGCGAGAGAGGAGGTTCCAGGGACGCCTACACAACACTTACCATATCTGAGTTAACTAACGCCTCATTCTTCCTCCCCCTAAGCCCCTATGCCTCCCCTATTTATACGAGTCAAGGAAGTAGGATAAGAACAAAAAATGGGAAAGAAATAAAAAGTCTTAAATTTTCTGTAAAAAAAAAAAAAATGAAGTAATAAATAAATTGACAAATGCCAGTTCTACATGGATGCATATACATTGAAATGAGTCTGAGGCCAGCACTCTTATTCACTGAGAAGAAAAAAAACAGAAGGACGAACAATACAATTAACACAAAGAGAGACAGAAAGAAATGTTAATTTTAAAAGTGACGATGACAAAATGTATGGATCTAATTAACACCATCATTATTATCACGATCACAATCATCTTTACATCCACATGATTTTGCAGACAAGTTCGTATGAGACTGTAAGGTAAGAGAAACCTTCTAATCTAACCATGAGTGAGTGGATATACTGCCTAAAATCATCGACCTATCACCGAACACCCTTCAGTGGTCCAAAAGATCTAGTGCTGATAGTTCTCCATTCTATATATGTACGAGTATACTGGTTCAAGTGACGGTGGCTGAATGGTCTCAGTATACTTTAATTCATGGCAGGCAGTAGATGAACTCAATAATAACAAGCAGATACATTTGTGACTTGCACCTTTTCTCCCATATTCATTTAGTATCACAGTGTCAGTGCAAGGTTCATTCCAAACACCATTAGGGATTTTGATCAAGTTACAAGGATAATAGAGACAAGGGACTTAAGTAACTAACGGGTTCAACCTTACTTATAGAAACAAGATTAGGATTTCATTTTTTCTTATTTTTTTTTTTACTTAAGATGGATACCACTGTCAGGAAAGGAATTATGGGATAGTTTATGTATTTATGTGCCTGTAGTTGCATATATTTTTCCTTCAGTGTTATGTAGTTACTCAAACGGCGTCTCGTGTGTCATTACCAGTTAAAGGATGCATGGTTTGGAAGAATGGTGAACTAATATCACTTCAGCGAGTTACTTTGCTGTATCTATTCGTTCACTTAACTGTATTCACATCTATCTGAAATTCTGTCTATGTCACCTTTTGAGAGATTGGCAGTTAATTACTTTTTTTTCTTCTTCTTTTGCGACCTTTACCATCACAACTAAGAAAAAACGTATACTAATACTATTACTACTACTACTACTACTACTAATAATAATAATAATAATAATAATAATAATAATAATAATAATAACAAGAACAACAATAAGAAACGATGATGATGATGATGATATTAATAACAATAACAATAATAATAATAATAATAATAATAATAATAATAATAATAATAATAATACTGATAGCTAGGCAGATGGAAAGATATAGCATTTAACTATTAAAAGCTCCACTGACGAAGAAAACAATAAAAAAAGGGAACACACACACACGCAAATATAACAAACATACATACCTACAGACAGACAGACAGACACAGTGCCAGCTCCGTGAAAGAAAAATAACCTGCCCAGCAAGAGAAATGATCCAACAAGTTACATAATCAAGGAACTGCTGGTTTGGTCTGGTCTATATCCCTCCCCCCACCCCTCGTTCCCCTGTCTTGATCAAGGGAAGGGGATGGGAGGTAGGGTAGGGGAGGCTGAGTTGAAGAGGGAGAGAGGAGGGAGGGAAGGTGGGAGGGAGGGGGTGCATGGTAGGTGAGAGGGAGTGGAGGAGTGGAGAAGAGAGGAAGGGTATCTGAGGCAGAGCGCGATACCTCCTTCAGGTAAACTTCGTGACAGAGGTAATATAATGAACTGATACAGAGGATTCTACTGTATCTTTCTCTCACCTGACTTACTGTTATTATTATTATTATTATTTTCTATTCTATAACTATCTTTAAACTGTTTTTCTTCCTTTTCTTTCTTAGCTTTATCATTATTATTTTTTTTTTTATTATTATATAACTACGTTTTCCTGCTAGCTTTCCCATTTTTTCTTTTACTTTCTTAGCATATCTTTTTTATTACCTTCCTGTATATAATTAAGTGATTATGACCTGTCTTTGCACCTGATGAAAGTAAAACGGTTATTGCTATTATCTTACTGTTTTCTCTACCTTTTTCTTGTCATTCCACGTTACTGTTTTTTCTTACATTATTCGTCATCCTTTCAGCGCAAGACATGTTCTGCCGGTCTATATTTTTCTTTTTAATTCAACAGTTTTTACTTTTAATTTACTTCCCAGTCCATTTTACCTCTCGCCTTTTCTTTTATCCTTTTTTTTTTATTCAGTGCTTTTCACATTTCGTTAATTTCTCAGTCCATTATCTCTTTTCTCATTCTTTTATTCGATATTTTTTTTTACCTTTATTTACCTTCACAGCCACTCGTCTTTTTGTTTTCATTATTCAATATTTTCACATTTAGTTAACTTTCCCCGTGCATTACCCCTCTTCTTTCTTTATTATTACTCAATATTTTCACCTTTTAGTTAACATCCCAGTTTATCACCTCTCTTCTATTCTTTTCTGTGAAGTACATATCTTCTTTTTTTTTTTTTATTAAATAACTCTACCTTCATTCAGCTTCCTAGTCCATCACCTCTCGTTTAATCTCGTCCTCCACGCCCCGCCAGGCAGTGTGCGTCCACTCGCCTCCGGGCACTCAGGTTATCACTTCGAGACTCCGGTGTCTGTTAATCACTTAATACAACAAGCTGAGGAGCGATTTGTTGCTTATGTACCTGTCACACATACATACACACGAGAGAGAGAGAGAGAGAGAGAGAGAGAGAGAGAGAGAGAGAGAGAGAGAGAGAGAGAGAGAGAGAGAGAGAGAGAGAGAGAGAGAGAGAGAGAGAGAGAGAGAGAGAGAGAATAAAGCAGTACCAGAGAATATTAGTCTGCTTTCTGTGTATTCCAAATTTCCTGACGTTAGCTTTGCAATAAATGAGGTTATTATTTATTTATTATTTATTTATTTATCTTATTTCTATTTTTCGTATTGGTTTTCTCACAGTTTTCATTCATTTATTATTTGAATTAGTTTAAGAGAGTGTTCCTTGGTTTACTGGTACTGAACTGTGCATCGATTTCGTTGTAGTAACCTGTTACTGTATGTCCTTAGACCACATTCTCAATCGTTTCGACACCTTGTCTCAACTACTTTTAACAGGCACAAGTGGAAGGTATTAAGACCTTTCAGGGATACTTTCACGATTCTATTTACGATCTAAGAATTTTGCATCACTATCAGGAAATAAACATTCATGAAAATCAAAGCTATCAGGATCCCTCAGGGATATTCTGACGATTTTATTTACAATCTAATAATTCTGCATCACTAGCAGGAAAAAAAAACATACATGAAAATCTAAGTTATCAGGACTTTTCAGGGGCACTTTCATAACCCTAGTAAAAATCTAATAATTTTGCATCACTAGCAGGAAAACAACACACATGAAAATCTAAGTTATCAGGAAATTTCAGGGGCACTTTCATGATTCAACTTACAGTTTAATACGAAATATGCATCGGTAATAGAAAGAAATAATGAAAATCTGACTACTCATATAAGTGACCTCTAAAAACAGTCCTCGTGAGAGAGCAAAGTGTTAAGGAATACGGATTCTTATCTCTCCGTGAAGTAAAGTATTAGCATTACTACATGTTGGCTACTAGAAAAAGCATCAGTGTCACTTCTTTCAACATCACAAAGCTTTAGGTAGAAATCTTATTATTAAAAGCTTTGCTCTCTCACCAGAGATAATTAGTCTAGGCATTTTTTTCTCTCTCATATTTACGGTATTCTTTGTTAAGCTACCACCAGATACATACAAACACCCTTGAAATAATGGACACAAGACGAGGAAATGATTATGTTAATGTGTAGGTTATCAAATTCAATTATATGTAGGTTGGAATAGTTTCTGATGGCTAATTACAACAACAACTACTACTACAACAACTACTACTACTACTACTACTACTACTACTACTACTACTATTGCTGCTGCTACTACTACTACAATTATTACTCTTAATGCTACTGTTGTTGTTGTTACCGGTGTTGGTAGCAATGGTGGTGGTAGTGGTGTAACCGTTTTTTATCATTCATTCATTCACTAATTCATTCCGTACCTTCCACCTACAACTTAGAGCACTTTCACCCCTTGCACTCGCATATACATACCTACATTTAAAACTTAAAAAAAAAAAAAGTACTATCGTATTTATTTCCTAACGGTATATATTTTTCTTTCTTCTTCCAGTGATCTGCAACAAACGTGATTTTTCTTCTATAAATTTCCCTTCTCAGCAATCCAAAATGAGTTAAGAAAGGCCTTAAATAAAAGACTTACCCTTCATTCCTACCCAATAGGAAACGAACGTACGCCAGCAGAAACATATTTCAGATTTATTTACTGGTTTTCTGCGTCTGGTATGGAGTGTCAGGCAGATTTTTTTTCTTTTCCTCATCCCTCCCTATCCTCTCCCCCCACCCACCTCTCTCTCTCTCTCTCTCTCTCTCTCTCTCTCTCTCTCTCTCTCTCTCTCTCTCTCTCTCTCTCTCTCGTCCTTCATCAGCTCCCCTATATGTATACCGGAGGGTGAAATTTACATACAGCTACATACATACATACATACACCTCATGCATATAACGAAGGGTAGTCGGGGAAATTTTGGAGTGTATACCATGCAAGGGAGGTAATGCAAGATTTTGAGAATGTTTTGCTCAGGTTCGCTTATTAAGTTTCCCCTGAGGTCGTTTAGCTAAAATATGACGTACGATATAGTTCACTGAGACTTCCATTTGTAATTATTATCATAATGATGATAATAATAATAATAATAATAATGATAATAATAATAATAATAATAATAATAATAATAATAATAATTATTATTATTATTATTATTATTATTATTATTATTATTATCCCAATTTTTTTAAAACAATGGCAATTCCCACGCTTCATATATCTTAACATATTTTCTTTATGTTAAATTATTACTACTACTACTACTACTACTAGTAGTAGTAGTAGTAGTAGTAGTAGTAGTAGTAGTAGTAGTAGTAGTAGGATCATATTTTTTTCTTTGATAACGCAGAAAGAACATTCATAGACAAAGGAAAGATTGGCATAAACAGAAATAGTAAAAAAAAAAAATACAGGAATGTTACTCTAGACACCACATGTTTAATTATTAAGTATGCAAAAAACTCAATATTCAATCGTAATACAACAAAAAATATACACAATCAAAAAATATATGATATACACGAATGTTCTTTTATATTCACACGAGAAAAAGAAACTTGAAGGTACCATGACCCTTTCGTGTGTGTGTGTGTGTGTGTGTGTGTGTATGTGGGCGGTGGCGTGGGAGCAGGCGTTGCAACGGAGCGGCCAGAGAGTGATATCAAGAAGCCACACCGCCACCACGGCACCACCACCACCACCGCCTCCCACACCCATCAGAGAAAACACCACTCCCCGCGCCAGGCAGCCCTGAGAGAGAGAGAGAGAGAGAGAGAGAGAGAGAGAGAGAGAGAGAGAGAGAGAGAGAGAGAGAGAGGAGTCCCGTACGTATGTGTATTAGACATACAATCTCCAGAAACTCTGTAGATAGGGAAGCAAAAGTTGATTTCACGGGATTTTAATTGAACTGGTTTACTAGTTAGTGTAAAATTTACCAGACGCTTCCTGTGTACGTAGACTAACGCCTCTCTCTCTCTCTCTCTCTCTCTCTCTCTCTCTCTCTCTCTCTCTCTCTCTCTCTCTCTCTCTCTCTCTCTCTCTCTGTCTCAAGGATAAATATGGCAGTAAAGAGAATAAAAAAAAAGCCTAAGAAACACTCGAACTGGTTGCAAAAAAAAAAAAAAAAATTAAAATTAAAAACCACCTAAAGCATTTAAAAAGCAAGAGAGAGAGAGAGAGAGAGAGAGAGAGAGAGAGAGAGAGAGGCAGCAGCAGCAGGACACTCTACCAGTAAACACGGGACGGTGAGATGCCAGCAGCCGCCACACACCAACACTGTACTTATCCGCCACCGACACAGCCCGCGCTTCATTCTCGCCTTCTGCACGGCTTGCCTCACTCTTCCCAGCACCCCAAGCATACCAGGCGAGGTACCGTGGAATAAGGAAGCATGGTGGTGGTAAATAAAGTAGAACAGTAAGGCGGGGTGGCCAGCACTCCACCTCCGCCCCACCTCAGGCGAGACAGTCCGCCCCGTTCTCATCTCCTCGACATATCGACCTCCATCACGATATATGTCTCTATGCTAGTCAAGGTCCTCAGTATATCAAGTTTGGCACCTCACTACTTAGTTCTTCCGTACGTTCAAGGGATTCTATGCTAACTTAATGTTTTTTTGGCTCATTGTGGGTGTTATACTGAAGGTCCACTTCCTCTTGTTACTTGATTGCACTGCGCTGGTGCCAAATGTACAGAAAAAAAAACAGCGCCTTCGAGGGAGATAACAGAGCGAGTAATATGTTCATGAATGTGATATGAATGAAACAGCCACGAATGATGGCAATGGGGCTATTTTGTAGGCTAAACGGCTAAACTGTAACAAAAAACCAGGCCATGCAAGCTACAGCGAGGGTTTGGGGATGGATGGAGGGAGGGAGGGTGGTGGTGGTCAGACAGTGCTGGCGACAAAGTCCATCCAAAGCAGTGGGTGTTTACCAAGTTCTCCACCGCAAACTTGTATCCTAGCCATCTCGGTTTGGCTTCACTTATTTTTTGGAATGAGATCGTGAAGTGAGTGAGATTGAGAAAGATTATACACAGTACCTATTCGTGAGGCGCAGACCCGAACAGGCCAGCACACACACACACACACACACACACACACACACACACACAGGTTGAGTGTATACCATATAAGCAAGATTCACATTAAAGAAAAACCCGCCATTTACTAATACGATTTGACATCCAAACATTATTTAAATTCACATTATTTTTTTGCTCTATCACTACTGGAATCAGCCTGATTTATAATTTTCATTGTATATATTTTTCTCCACTACATAACTGGTTTGTGGGTTACTTTTTTTGAGCTTAATGCGGATAATAATAATAATAATAATAATAATAATAATAATAATAATAATAACAACAACTATCTTCGTCCCGACATAGATAACTTACACAAAAATAAACAGTTCAGCAATTATAATACTGGAATGATTATCTAAACGACACATAGATAGTATTATTATTATTATTATTACTATTATTATTATTATTATTATTATTATTATTACTACTACTACTACTACTAGTAGTAGTAGTAGTAGTAGTAGTAGTAGTAGCAGTTGCATTTTTATTTTCTTTAAAACAAAATCAATAATGTTAATATTATGGGCATTTCAAGTAATAATAGAAGCAACAACAGTGGTGGTAGTAGTAGTAGTAGTAGTAGTAGTAGTAGTAGTAGTAGGAGTAGTAGTAATTGTTATTGTTGGTGGTGATGGTGATGATAAAAGTACAGTAGTAGCAGCAATTGCACTGCTATTATTATCATTATTATTATTATTATTATTATTATTAGTAGTAGTAGTAGTAGTAGTAGTAGTAGTAGTGATGCTGGTGGTAGATAAAATAGAGATAGAAGCAAGAGTAGCAACAGTAGTAGTAGTAGCAGTAGTAGTAGTAGAAGTCGTAGTAGTAATATCACCAATAACAGCAACAATATCAGCAGTAACAGTACACCAACACCAGCACAACCGGCAGTCTACAGCACCGTACAATAAATAGAATCCCCGTATGTAGATATGTATGTATGTTTATGGAGCGCGGGTGCCAAAATGGGCTAGTCGACCTGAGCATCACCTCACTGTGTATCACATAAAAGAAAAAAATATATAATTATGCAACAGAAACACAAATCTATGGACACACACAAGAGGACAGAGGTAAGCTGTTTCAATCGATTCCCTGGTAACCTAGTAATTTTTTTGTCCCGTAAACTATTACAGTAGATGTGTGTACTTGTGTTAATATATTAGTTTGCATTGCGGTGTGTGTGTGTGTGTGTGTGTGTGTGTGTGTGTGTGTGTGTGTGTGTGTGTGTGTGTGTGTGTGTGTGTGTGTGTAGTGTTGTTAATATATTCACATTATAGTGTTTGTGTGTGTACTGCAATGCCATCCTAGCTCCAACCTACAGCATAACAGGAGGGTGAGTAAAAACAATATGCATTTTCACAAGTTAAGCTACCATCAAAATTTACACGCATACCTTGTCACCTGCCATGTTGCTGTCACACATTCCTACCTTTGAAATGAAAGTTAACATTCAACCTCACTATTTAGGACAATAAAACAATAACAATAATAACCGTATCATTCCCCCTTCCTTAAAACACGCACGCATGAAGCTGTAAATAAACAAACAGAAGTTAACAAGAGAGAGAAAAAAAAAAATAATAAGTGTCATCAAGCGAAGCCTTCCTATTAAAGTTTAGCAATCGAAGGCACCTCAACAACAAAGGAATGAAGAAGTACACGCGTTCTACCTAGGTAATATAGGAACCTACAGCCTATTAGAGATTATCACACCACACCAAACCAGACCAGGATACACAACAACCCACTGGCCAACCAATACAATCAGATGGCGAGCGTTTACAAGACTGAACGTGGTCTCAGCAAGTCGCCAGCCCGCCTGCCTGCCTGCCGCCCTTCCTTCCCCTCCTGGCAGACAGACGGGCCGCCACCCACCGCTCGCCACCGCCGCACCGCCTCGCGTACACAGCCTGCTTTAAAGATGTGGCAACTCCCCACAACTGGTCATGACATCCGACTTATTTAGTTTTTTCCCTTATTATTGGTGCTTGTGTTTGTGTAATGGTGAATGTGCATTATCCAGGGCTTGGCAGCAGAAGCGAGGCCTGATTGGCTTGGGGTGGTGAGGATAGTTTGGATTCAGAATCGCTTGGGTTAAGTCGTCTCACACGCATATAGCACACATCAGAGAGAGAGAGAGAGAGAGAGAGAATTTTTCCCATGGCTACCAGATACAATATACGGTTTTCACACACATACACACACACACACACGTTCATCTATTTAATTACACTCCAGATGCACTAAGAATCGCATTTCCTAACAACAATTTCCATTTCTTATTCATCTGATTTATTTTTTTTTTTTTTTTTTCATTTAATAATGGTCCTCCCACTATTATGAGTGAAGAGTTCCTGGGATGAAACTCACACACAGGCCTTAAAAGTCGAAGAAAGTGGCTTATCCCAGTCCCTCGTTCAGATCAAGACATTTTAATTCTAAGCCTCGATTTTCAACTACATTGTTTGAGGACTGGCACCTTCTGTGGACTTTTTTTTTTAACAGACTCGTTGCCTCTCTTACATTAAAAAAATAATAATAATAAAGTAAGGCCAGGAACACAGGCAGTACCACTGTGTGTGTGAGGACCAGCAAGCCAGCCAGCCATGCCTTGAACTCCCCCCCCTTCCTCTCTCCCTCTCTCTCCGAGGTTCAAGAACACGTCCCAAGAATAGAGTTATTTATCTGTCACTGAACTTCGCTTAAAAGGCCTTACGCTTTGTAAATTGCGACTCCAAAACCTGAACGCTGTTTGGTTTAGGTTATCAAAGAACTTCGGTATATAAAAAGCTTCTAATGCCTTCATACACTGATAACAGGTAAAGATATGTCAGCACATTTAAGTTACTTCATCTGAGAGTTCTGTTTGAAGGTAACCAAGCGTCTCAATATATATATATATATATATATATATATATATATATATATATATATATATATATATATATATATATATATATATAAGATTCACACGCTTTGTTAAAATGGGAATTGTCATTCTATGCACTGCTGTGTTGCTCTACTGCGATAAACTTGATGAAACGATGAAGCGCACACACACACACACACACACACACTATCAATGTATGTATGCATACTATATAACACACACACACACACACACACACACACACACTATCAATGTATGTATGCATACTATATAAATATGATCTACCACACACACACACACACACACACACACACATACACTATCAATGTATGTATGCATACTATATAAATATGATCTACCACACACACACACACACTATCAATGTATGTATGCATACTATATAAATATGATCTACCACACACACACACACACACACACACACACACACACTATCAATGTATGTATGCAAACTATATAAATATCACCTACCTCTCACTCACTCTCACACACACACACACAAACACACACACACACACACAGCTAAAATTATATATATGTATATTATTTCAATAAAGTTTACCTTACTATACCCAAACTAAATTGTTATACATAATTGAGAGAGAGAGAGAGAGAGAGAGAGAGAGAGAGAGAGAGAGAGAGAGAGAGAGAGAGAGAGAGAGAGAGAGAGAGAGAGAGAGAATATATGATGGATAAAAAGAAAGAAAACAAAAAGCATACAGCTGGCGGTGGAGTAAGTTCAAGGCCAGGTGAGGAGCAGGGGAGCGTATGTGCGGCAGACGCAACGAGGCTCACCGCCACCAGACGCCTTCTCCCTAAACCTCCTGCCATTGGCCACCTCCACTACCAAGCGACCTCCCCCACTCCCACAATGGCCTCGCACCACCACCACCACCACCACCAAGCGATCTCCCCCACCTCTCACACAGTGGACTCTCCCAGCAGCCACGTAGCACCCATCCCGTCCCTAAGAACCACGGCCGCCTCACCTCTGCCGATGCTTCCTGCGCGGCTCTGCAAACCTCGGGGCTGCCTCCGTCTACACGAGACAACGCACAAAATACATCCTCACTCGGCAATAGTCAAATATTAGCCAAGGTCCGCCTGAATATCCACCACAAGGCAATACTTTCCACGGGAGACCGAGAGAAACTGGGGAACACAGGGGTCAAATTCCCGTCATCTCCAGCG
>NC_087164.1:13599922-13604922 GCF_035594125.1 Scylla paramamosain
GTTCTTGTTCTTCTTGTTACACTTCACTGCTTTTCCTTATTTTCATTTCCCTTCTATCTCCCTTCACTCACTTCCCTCTCCCTTCACTACCCTTCCCTCCCTTCACTTCAGTCTTCTCCTTTCCTTCACTTCACTCACCACCTCATCTCCTTTCACTTCCCTTCCCTTCCTTTCCGTCACTCTTATTTCTCCTCACTTCTTTCCCCTCCCTTTACACCTCTCTCTTCCCTTCAGTTCAATCCTTTCCTTCACTCCCCTCATCCCCTATTACCTCTCTTCCCTTCCTTTACTTTACCCCTTCCCTTTTCTCACTCTCCTTTCCCCTCCCTTCCGTCCCCCTTCCTCACTTCAGTCCCCTCCCTTCCCTTCTCTATCCACTCTTCTCAGTTCGCTTTCCCATCACGTGATCTTCCGGGCGTGACATCATGTTCTGCTGCAATTACTTATAAACAATGGCGGTAAATGCATATCACGGATGTCCACATCAAACCATTTTATCCCCTTTAGGAATAATAACAATGTATGTATTGGTAATTTTTTATATATATATTTTTATTTATTTATTTATTTATTTATTTATTATTATTATTATTATTATCTTTTTTTTTGTCGAATCCACAAGCAAAGGATATGAAATTATCTCTGATTAATCTAAACATTTTCAAAGTGTGTTTTGTTGTTGCATGCACCATCAGGTAGTGTGTGTGTGTGTGTGTGTGTGTGTGTGTGTGCACAGCTAAGTTCATCTGAGTTAAGAATTAAAGCGTCTCTTTGTTTAACAGTGTTCCCTCAATGGTTAGACGCTGTTCTGAATATCCTTGCTATATTATACAAATGACCCATATCAGGACTTTCACGTATCTGTAGCATGTGAAAATGACAGACATTCACGTAGTTTTTTTTTTCTTTCATTCTTTCTTTTCATGTATACGGCCTATACGTATAGACAGAAATGAAAATAAAAAGAAAGAAGAAAAGAAAAACTTCATGATGATTTTTTCTCCCCAAAAGAAAGCTAATTTAGTTTTTTTTTTTTTCAGGTGTCTTGGTTCTCCTCCTTTGAATCTTTCTCTCTCTCTCTCTCTCTCTCTCTCTCTCTCTCTCTCTCTCTCTCTCTCTCTCTCTCTCTCTCTCTCTCTCTCTCTCTCTCTCTCTCTCTCTCTCTCTCTCTCTCTCTCTCTCTCTCTCTCTCTCTCTCTCTCCAATGGAGGTATTCAACATGGGTGCCATATTTACCTGTCTTCACCTACCATCCCTCATAAATTTAACTACACTAACATGATTACTGTGTCTATTCCAGTCATCTGTTCTGTTCTATCTACCACTCTGTTTGAGAACCGGTTTCCCCTTATTTCTTTCTTCCTGTCTAGTGATTTAAGGGCACACAGGTTACACACAATTCGTTACACAGGTGCTTAATTTGTATATATTGCAATGGTGAACGATTTACGAGCTTAACACTCCCTGCTGGCTTTTGTATCTCTCCCTGCTTTTGACTTGAACTCTCTCAGGAGGGAGATTTCAAAGCACTTCACAATTTGGACTTGCTCTTAAACTGTTTTCTTTAGGAACTGGCATCTTCAGTGGGTCTTCTCTAATCATTATCATCAGCCAGTCTTAACACTCGCTCACTCACTCACTTATTCAATTCCATTTCCCTCAAAACAAAGAGAGTCCATCATTTTTCTAACTCTCATCGCAAGCCAGGCAGTTCTTCCCCTTCCTCCCTAGCCTCTCTTACAAAACAAACAACTCATGAGGAAAGGCGGTGCTGACGAAGGCAATTACTTATGCACATAGATAACAAAGACTTGCATAGCTATTCCTCTGGGTTTCACATCTAATCGTTTCACTATTATAATCGTCTTTCCTTAGCCCCTTGACCGCCAGTAGCACAATGACACTGTTGAATTGGTAACACTACATGATTTCAATGAAGGCAGACATACCTACTGCCACTATACTCGTAAGGTTAAAATGACTTGATTTTCTCATTTGGCGTTGGTAGCGCTCTTTGGTAATTATATTCTAACACTTCACTACTATTTGGCACACTTTTCTTCAGTCACTAAACAAACTAAGGCATTTTTTCTTCTTCTACAGCCACCTCCAAATATACGGAGTAGAAACTGTAAAATCTATTACTCCTTATTCCCTTCTATCTTACCGAAGAGCAAGAAGAATACGAAGAATAAAGTATATGGACAGCTTATTAGAATGTACTTCACGCGTCACAAAAGTGGTTGGCTGGATAAGATTGGCTGAGGACTGATAGAGATGGCGTTCCATGGTCTCCCACGTCAAACAAGGCATGGCACCTCAGTAAGTAACCTTGCTCGTGCTTATAAAGATTTCGTACATTGTTCTGAGTGCTGTGAATTGTTATGGTCTCAGTGAAAGGCTTAGACAAGCAACATAGCAATTAAGAAGCTTGAAGAGAAGGCGTATGTTTCCGCACCTTTCTCACCAGATGCAAGGTAAACATCAGTTTTTTTTTCAGTCATACACAGAACATGAAGCACAACAATTAAGCCTGAAGAGAAAGTTACGGCAATGTTTCCTTACTTTTCTCATCAGATGCAAGGAAGATCAGCTGGAAATCTCTCCTCACTGGCTGTTTCTTTTCGTTTTCTCCATCCTCTTATCTCCATTGCGTTCTATCTCCATCTTACACGATCCTAGAATGACTGACTGTTCTTAAACTTTCTCCATCCTGAGGTCTTTTCTCTTCAGTCCATTTAGTCTCCATCTTGTACGATCCTAGAGTGATTGTTCTTCTTAAACTTTCTCCATCCCAATGCCTCTTCTCTCCAGTATATCTCTCACTCCAATCCATCCTTTTTTTTTTTTTTCAGTTTTCCTAACAGGTCTTATCCCCCCCGTCCTTCCCTCCAGGTCTTTGCAATTGGTTTTCTTTCATCTTTCATTCTGTTCACGAGTCTTTGCCATTTAAAATTTGGCCTTTGCACTTCTGAGATTCTCGTCTTGTTCTGTCATTTTTCATCCTGTCTCTTCCTGTGAGAGAGAATGTAATGACACACAGAAAAAAAAAAAAGAGAATAAGAGGTTGATATTCTCTTTTCTAGTGTGCATAACTATTCAAGAGACTGCAGTACAAAAATGACAAAAAAAAAAAAAAAAGCTATAGGTGATTATGGAGAAAAGAAAAAGAAATGTATGGCAGTAAAATGGTTGTGAAGATCCAGCACGAATACTACATCGATAAGTGACTTTCTGGCTAATCACTCCCTTCAGATACCTCACTTTTTTATTTACTAGATATTACAAGATGCATTAGGAACCTGTTTCAGAGAGAGAGAGAGAGAGAGAGAGAGAGAGAGAGAGAGAGAGAGGAGAGAGAGAGAGAGAGAGAGAGAGAGAGAGAGAGAGAGAGAGAGAGAGAGAGAGAGAGAGAGAGAGAGAGAGACCCATCCACCACCGATACACCTACCCATACACACACACACACACACACACACACACACACACACACACACACGGTAATGTATATAATAGCGGGAAAGAAGAGTATATGTAACGAAGGCTAGAGGGACAAAACATACAACTGTGGAGGGAGACACTTTGCTGCCTTGAACAAACACATGTATGTACTGTACAGTCTTTACTGGGCCGGAATGATGATGGCAGGAAATTAGCTTGAAACATGACTTTTTAACGACCTCTAATCAAGGCCTTGCTGGAGTCTCCATAAGGTGATTGAAGAATGGAAGATGACAAAATAAAGATAAAAAAATAAAATTAGATAAGGAAAGAAATAAATAAAATAGAATAAAATAATAATAGTAACAAATAAATAAAGAATAAATTAATCAAAAGAGAGAGGAACCTCAATTAGAGGCGAGAATGTGGGCAAGGAAGATTGAGTAAAAACTAGGCAAATAAATATGTGTAAGTAAGAAACAGCTTAAGATAGTCAGAGGTGAAAAAAAAAAAAAAACAGTGCGGTGTTAGTTATGAAGAAACTGAATAATTAAAAAAATAGATACGAAGAGATAAGAGATAAGCAGAAAAAAAATAAGAGAGAATAGGAGAGACAAAGTGTGATGTTACTTATGTAGAAACTGAAAAACTAAGGGAATCAATACGTGGAGATAAGAGATACAATGTAAAAAAAAATAGCAACTTGCATTATGGAGAAAAAAATTATTGCCATCGGAGGTAACGGTGATACTTCAGGTAAAGATCATTATCTGAAGGAGTTACGTAGGTGATTAAAAAAACTAAAAAACTTTGTGGAGAGAGCATATAGTGAAGAAAGAAACACACGAGAACGCAACATTTGACTGGAAAGGAAAGAGTTAGCAAATGTATCTCAGTATGAGGCATTTAGAAAACTGTGCATAATGAAAAGAAAAAGAAAAAAAAAAAAACGTTGGTTCTTCCCTCATTAATTTCTTGTTTTTACATTTCTTTCTTCTTCAATTTTATTTTTTTTTTTCTTCTTCCCTTCATGTCTTCCTCCATCCTTCCTTCCTCCCTCCCTCATTTCTTTCGTCTATCGTTCTTCATTCCTCCTTCATTTTTTTCTTCTGTTGTTCTTTTTTTCTCCTTCATATCTTAATTCCTTCTATCTTTCTTTATTCCGCTTTCGTTTCTTCTGTCTATCTTTCCACCTTCCTCTTTTCATTTTTTTTCTTCTTTATTTTTCATTTTTCCTTTTCTTTATCTATTTTTTTTTTTTTTCATTCTTGTCGTTTCACATACTCTTTCAACTTCCGTGTTTACTCTCCTCTTCATGTTTCCCAGTAGGGTTGCGACACATTAATATTCCCCCACACGTTACTGGCAAGCATAGTACATAAAAGTTTTAACTAGACTGAACTGCACCAGACAAAAGAAATGTTTGTGCCAGTTATTTCATCAGGGTTAGACAGAACACATATACGTAGTCTTATCACCCTACTTAAAAAAAAAAAATCACTAACAGATTGGACAAGATGACACACACACACACACACACACACACACACACACACACA
>NC_087164.1:13607422-13614922 GCF_035594125.1 Scylla paramamosain
TCCTTTTTACATTAAAATGGATCACTCAATCCAATTGATAAACTAATAAATTAAATAAGTAAATAGCTAAGTTAAAATATAAATGGAAAAGTCAGCTAAACGAATCAAAGGTACTTGGATTGAAACCATGACGAGCGAGAAGCAAAGACTACTGGAGGATGCAAAGAAACACGAGTCCAACTCTGGCTAATATTCAGAAACGCTCTTCTTTCTCACCACGACTATTTTCAAAGGCCACAGAGACGATTAACCGGGTTCTCAAGAGTGTTTCCCCTGTTCATAAGATAGAAATTTTGTTAATCTGTCACTAGAACCATAAAAACATCCTTGAGAAACCGTGTAACTTAAATTAGAGCCTTTTAAAACTACTGGAGGAGCAACACAGAAGCGTTTCAGAATACGGATCTCTGTCACTTTGGAAGGACACGTGACTGACGAAACACAAGCAAAGGAGAATCGAAGAACAAAGAATGAAAACCGAAATTCACCAGAAGGAAAGCCGAAGAACATTAATAAGAAAACTGATAAATAGTGAAGATAAATAAATACAGTACAAAAAAATATCACAAAGTATTTGCCAAGACGATGACCACACTTAGTTTAAAACAGGATATATTTGAGCCATGCCGTCGAAATATGTGTTTAAAAGCACAGTAATTCAGAAATAAACTAACTCACTGGGTGTATTATTCTCCATAAAAGTAAGATTCCCTTCACTTACTTACCATCACATCATACATACAACTAAAACACGAAAAAATATAAAAGCACGGATGTAAGAGAGAGAGAGAGAGAGGAGAGAGAGAGAGAGAGAGAGAGAGAGAGAGAGAGAGAGAGAGAGAGAGAGAGAGAGAGAGAGAGTGGAACAGGAGCTAGACAGGCTAAAAAGTTAAGACAACCAGCACCAGATGAAATATATCCCAGAGTACTTAAGGAATTCAGAGGTTATTAGTAAGCCGTTAGTTTCTGTCTTTAGGAAATCACTTGAGTCAGTTGAGGTACCAGTAATGTGGAGGCAGGCTAATGTAGTAACCATCTTTAAGAAAGGAGATAAAACTTTAGCGTCTAATTATAGATCTGCCGGCTTAACTTCTGTTGTAGGTAAAATAATGGAGTCAATAATAACGAAGAACTTTAGGGAAACATTTAGACAAATATAACTTGATAAATCAGTCATAGCATGACTTCACGAAGGGGAAGTCTTGCCTGACGAACTTGTTAAGTTTTTACAGTAAAGTGTACGAGGCAGTAGATAATGGTGATAGTTATGACATCTTATATCTGGACTTTAGTAAAGCGTTTGACAAGGTACCCCATCAGAGGCTCCTAAGAAAGGTTAGGGCACACGGGATAGATGGGAAGGGTGTTAGGCTGGTTAAGGTCATGGTTAAGCAACAGGCGACAGGGAGTTGTAATAAACGGCTCTAAATCTGAGTAGGGTCATGTAATTAGTGAGGTATCACATGGATCAGTATTAGGGGCCATTGTTGTTTTTTAATATACATCAGTGACTTGGATAGTGGAATTAGTGGTGAGGTTAGTAAATTTGCGGGTGACACAAAGATAGGTAGTTTAATTAGGTCAGATTCGGATGCCATTGCCTTGCAGGCAGATTTAGAGGAGGATGAATGAATGGACGGACAGATGGCAAATGCAGTTTAATATCAACAAATGCTTTACTTAGCGTAGGTAAAGGAAACCCACACAGTAGGTACACAATAAACAACGAAACTCTGGTAGGCGCAGGGTACGAAAAAATATTTACGAGTTATAGTTAGCTCTGAACTCGTCTAAGAAAGCAATGCATAGAGGCCAGAAACAGGGCAAATAGGGTATTAAGATAAATTTTTAGGAGTGTTATAAGTAGAAGGCCCGAAGTGATATTAAAAGTTAAATTTGGCGCTGGTCAGACCTCATCTAGACTACGCTGGTGCAGTTCTGGTCCCCACGTTACAGGAAGGATAAAGGTCTATTAGAATCAGTACAGAGGAGGAGAATGACTAAAAGGACACAGGGGATGAGGAGTATTCCTTACGAGGCGAGATTGAAGCTGTTAAATTTCCATTCTTTAGAGAGACGTAGGTTAAGAGGGGACGTGATAAAAGTCTTTAAAGTGTATAAGGGTTATAACAAGGCTGACGTAAGCAAAATTCTTAGGATCAGCAACCAAGACAGAACAAGAAATAACGGGTTCAAGCTTGAAAAAATTTAGGTTTAAGAAAGAGGTAGGAAGAAATTGGTTCTCAAATATAGTGGTAGATGAATGGAACGGACTCAGTAATCATGTTGTTGGTGCTAAGACATTGGGGAGCTTTAAGAGAAGATTAGATGGGTTTACGGATGGAGATGATAGGTGGAAATAGGTTGCTTCTTGCAGCTTCCCTTATTTTTTATATTCTTATGTTCTTATGAGAGAGAGAGAGAGAGAGAGAGAGAGAGAGAGAGAGAGAGAGAGAGAGAGAGAGAGAGAGAGAGAGAGAGAGAGAGAGAGAGAGAGATAGAGAGAGGAGAGAGAGAGAGAGAGAGAGAGAGAGAGAGAGAGAGAACCTTCCTTCTACCTTCGTCTACCCACCAATATTCCGCGAAGCTGGCCAAGACAAGACAAGGAACACTAAGAGAGGAACATACCTTGGCGGGGGGGAACTAATGCATGACGGGGTTTCACGGTTTTAAGGTCTGTCGGGGAAGTTTTCCGGTGGGTGGTGCTACAAACAGGTGGTGGGAAGAGGCAGGGAGGGAGGGAGGGAGGGAAGGAGAGAGGGAAGGGAAGGGAGGGAAGGGAGGGAAGGAAGGTGTCTGTGTTATGTTGAGTTGAAGAAGAAAACAATATTCATGATAGATTTTGTGGCCTGTGATTGATGTTAGTTCGATTTTTTATTTATTTATTGCGTAGCGTCGTGTAAAGTTGTTGTTGGGAGAATGTAAGCTTGTGGAGTGACCTCTCTCTCTCTCTCTCTCTCTCTCTCTCTCTCTCTCTCTCTCTCTCTCTCTCTCTCTCTCTGTTTGTTGGTGTGGTTTTCTGTCTGTCTGTACGCCATTCGTATATGAAGCATTAAAATCTCCAGCAAACCTTAATACTTTCAGCACACACGCAGCAAAACACGTGTATTCTCCAAACAGCCTTACTTTTAGAAGCCAGACGTTCAAATCCCTTGATAATTGTTGAGGCATTAAAGTCTCCTGTACTCGCGAAGGTCTGTTGTCAGGACGTATGTTGCCTCACGCCTTTACTCTCATGCCTTTCATTATTCATTCCGTCATGTGTGAAGTGTTTAAAGTTCTCGTATTCCTAAACGCTTTTGTTCTCTCTTCAGGGGTACTGTTACAAAGGCCACGAAGATGATTAGATGTCTTCTCATGGGTGCATTTCTTATCCATGGTTTAGAGTTTTTGTCAAATTATTATTAGAATCGTGAAGACACCACTGATAGCTATATTGACTTTTTCCACGAACTTTTTTGAAGCCCCCTCGTATAGTCTGTTAAAAGTAGGAGTTAGAAAAATAGCCAATAACGTTATAAGATACGATCGATAAGAGAAAATTACCTAGTGAACTTTTTTTGTTTTTTTTTTGTTTTCTTTTCCATTCACAATTTCCAAGGAACAAATCCCTTTTATCAGTTTGTGAATAAGGAAAAAGATCCTCATTCATTTCTTCACTTATAAACTGGACTTTAGTAGAAGTTAATAGAGTTTACAAGGGTGTTTTCCATGACTCCAGCGATAGTTCAGGTACTAATTAGTAGAAAGAAACACTCCTTTCAACAAGATTAATCATCTCCTTAGCCTTTTTAAAAATAGTTCTTAATGAGGTTAGATTAAAAAAAGGGAAAATAAGTAGGAATTAGTCACCAAAGAGAGAGGTAGATGAATGGAACAGACTCAGTAATCTGGTTATTAGTGTCGAATCATTAGGGAGCCTTAAAGGGTGAGGGTGACAGGTGTAAATAGATAGGTAAGCTTCATACAGGGACTTCCACGTGTAGGCCTGATGGATCCCTGCAGTTTGTTTTATTTTCTTAGGGTCTTATGTTATAACAAGAATCAGAAGTGGTTTAAGGATATAAGCTTGTCGTACAGGCTTTTGCACGACATTAATACTATTTGATAATACTAGTGTTTTTTTTTTTTACAATACTCGCTAGAAACTATTTGATAATATTGGGCGTTATTTATTTATTTATTTATTTATTTATTTTGCAGTACGTCTCTCTGATAATGTACTTTTTTTTTCCATTTTTTTAGTACGTGTCATTATTTGATACTGTGCTGGTTCCTTTTTTTTTTTTTTTTTGGGTAGTGCAAGTCCTCCAGTACGAGCCGTGTAGGGAGGAAGAGAAGACACTTTACTGACATTTCTTTTTTTTTTCAGCT
Source organism: Scylla paramamosain (assembly GCF_035594125.1). Taxonomy (NCBI): domain Eukaryota; kingdom Metazoa; phylum Arthropoda; class Malacostraca; order Decapoda; family Portunidae; genus Scylla; species Scylla paramamosain. The sequence continues at coordinate 13,611,797 of NC_087164.1, forward strand.
TTTGATTGTACGTCTCTTTACTTGATACTGTACAGGCATTTTTTTTTTTTCCCAATTCTTGTTTCGTTTTTGGTAGTACGTACATCTCTTCATTTGAGACTATAGCTCGTTTTTTCTTAGTTTTGGCAATACACCTCTTTGTCTGATACTTTTTTTTTTTTTTCTTTTCTTCCTTTCTTTCTTTCTTTCTTTTTTTTTTTTTTTTGGTTGTGCATCTCCTTCTGTACAAGCCGTGTAGGGGAAAGCGAAGACCACCATTACGTCTTAAAGCTGCAGGCTGCGGGAACCTTCTAATGAGCTTCCCCTTTATTGATTTACCTTCAGTGGTCACCGGCCTACACACTCACAGGAAGGACGAAAGGTAGAAGAAAAAAAAAAGAAAAGAAAAAAAGAAAGAAAAAAATCCTTCCAGGTGCACAGGACGAGGGAGTTCCTGTCCCGATGAGGAGGAGGAACTGGAGGGGAGGTAGGTAAGAGGGAGGGGAGGAGGAGAGGAAGGCTGTGTGGGATGAGGGGGGGCCAGAGAAGGAGAGGAGGGAAGTAAGAGGGGGAGGTCTGGTTACAACCCACCCGGTTCTCTTTCCTCTCCTCCTCCTCCTCCTCCTCCTCCTAGCTCATCCCCTCCCCTTCCTTCCCGCCTCGTCGACAAGATTGCACCTGGCCCTCCCTTGTTCACCTGTACGCGTTCACACGGCCGCACGTGCACGCACACACACACACACACACACACACACACACACACACACACACACACAGAAACACACACACACACACACACACACTGACAGACACACACACACACACACACACACACACACACACACACACACACACACACACACACACACACATGAATATTCCAACATATAAGATTTTCCTTCTGTTTTCACTGCAGCTGTACAAAAGAATCCTGTCTGTCTGTCTGTCCGTCTGTCCGTCTGTCTGTCTGTCTGTGTGTCTCTGTGTGTATACCTGTCTGCCTCTCTGTAAGTATGCATGTTATGAATCTGCCATTGTCTTTTAATCTGTCTGTGTGTGTCCGTCCGTTTGTTCTTCGTCTGTTTGTCTGTCTGTAGGTCTGTTTACTTGTTTGTGAGTTTGTTTGTTTGTTTTATCGCCTGTCTCATCTATATGTATGTGTATTTGCAGGTATTTGTATCACTCTTTCTGTATGTTTATTTATTTATCTGTCTGTCTGTCTGTCTGTCTATGTTTGTTCGTATGTCCCTCTAGCTTTAAGTGTGTGTGTGTGTGTGTGTGTGTGTGTGTGTGTGTGTGTGTGTGTGTGTGTGTGTGTGTGTGTGTGTGTGTGTGTGTGTGTGTGTGTATGTGGCGGGGAGGTTTGTTTGTCTGTATGTCTGTCTGCCAGTTTGTTTGCCTCTCTCTCTCTCTCTCTCTCTCTCTCTCTCTCTCTCTCTCTCTCCTCTCTCTCTCTCTCTCTCTCTCTCTCTCTCTCTCTCTCTCTCTCTCTCTCTAATAATAATAATAATGATATAATAAAAATAATAATAATAATAATAAGAAGAAGAAGAAGAAGAAGGAAAAGAAAAAAGAAGAAAAGATTAAGATGAAGAAGAAAAATAAGACGAAAATATCAAAGAACAAAAAACAAGATGAACAACACATACAAATATAAAACGAACGAACGAACGAACAAACAAACAAACAAACAAACAAAAAACAAAATAAATAAATAATAAAAAAAAGAAGACAATGAGAAAAAAAACAAGTCTCCAGGTGCATTCAAATCAATACGCACGAGACTCTAAATGCACTTAAACTCCATTGAATCCATCTTGTCAACACCTCACCCCTTTCACTCCCCCCCTCATTCCTTCCCTCCTTCCCTCCTTTCCTCCCTCCCTCCCTTTCCTTTTTTCCGTCTAATTGAAATGGTTATGTAAATTTGCACCGTAGAGGAAAACTGTGTATCTTATTCTGAAGACGAGAGACTTCGCCCACCTGGCCTGAGAGAGAGAGAGAGAGAGAGAGAGAGAGAGAGAGAGAGAGAGAGAGAGAGAGAGAGAGAGTAGGCCTACCATACTGTACTGTCACGTGTATTGATTGTTTGCCTCCCCCTCTCTGCCTCTCCCTCACTCTCGCTCTCCCTCTCTCTCACACACACACACACACACACACACACTCTCTCTCTCTCTCTCTCTCTCTCTCTCTCTCTCTCTCTCTCTCTCTCTCTCTCTCTCTCTCGCTCTGTGTGTGTGTGTGTGTGTGCCCAATATGTCTCTCTCCCGTCTACTGTTTCTCTCTCTCTCTCTCTCTCTCTCTCTCTCTCTCTCTCTCTCTCTCTCTCTCTCTCTCTCTCTCTCTCTCTCTCTCTCTCTCTCTCTCTCTATACCACTCCAGACTCCCTTTATTCTTCTCACCTTCCTCTCCACCTTCTCTCTTTCTCTCTCTCTCTCACATACTCCGCCCTCTCTCTCTCTCTCTCTCTCTCTCTCTCTCTCTCTCTCTCTCTCTCTCTCTCTCTCTCTCTCTCTCTCTCTCTCTCTCTCTCTCTCTTCCCTCTCCCTTTCCTCCCTCCTTCATCTCTCAACCCCGCCCATCCCTCCTCCCCTGGACCGCCCCTCCTCCATTCTTCCTCCCACGTGTTCCTTTCCTTACCTCCTTAACTCCCTCCTTCTCTCCCTCCTTTCCTCTTTTTTTTTCTCTCCCTCCCTCCCCCCTCCCACTCTTCCTTCATCCATCTCTTTACACTACATTCTACCTTTCATGAAGTTTCGTCAGAGTCTCTCTCTCTCTCTCTCTCTCTCTCTCTCTCTCTCTCTCTCTCTCTCTCTCTCTCTCTCTCTCTCTCTCTCTCTCTCTCTCTCTCTCTCTCTCTCTCTCTCCGTGTGTGTGTGTGTGTGTGTATGTGTGTGTGGGTGCGTCTTTTTTTCCTCTATGATACCTTAGTTTCCCCTCTCTCTCTCTCTCTCTCTCTCTCTCTCTCTCTCTCTCTCTCTCTCTCTCTCTCTCTCTCTCTCTCTCTCTCCCTTCCACCCTCAGCGTGAGCCAAGAGGGGAGAGGAGATGCCGATGTCACCTTCCTAAATTTACTTTATTCTCTCTCTCTCTCTCTCTCTCTCTCTCTCTCTCTCTCTCTCTCTCTCTCTCTCTCTCTCTCTCTCTC
>NC_087164.1:13619922-13627422 GCF_035594125.1 Scylla paramamosain
TCCCCTTCTTTGCCACCCCATTCCATCACATCCCATTCTCCGACCCCCAACCCTGTCCCTTCCATATTCCTACGTTTTCTAACCAGCAAGTTTCCTCTGCTAAGTCACCATTTTCTTTAGTACTCCCCCTTCTTCCCCCTTTCTCTCCCCCACAACAGTCTTCCTCCTCCTCCTCCTCCTCCTCCTCCTCCTAATACCCAGCCAACCAACCCCCTGCTCTCTCTCTCGGTTTTTTTCTTTTTCGTTTTTTTCTTTCTTTTTTTGTTTCGTTCCTGTTCATTTCCTCCATCACTCGCCCTGCAGTGAAATGTGTGCATATTTATCTGATATGCATACATGTTTCTTGATGAGTGTGCCGCATATGTGGAGCAACTACATTCATGGACATGTGTGCGCGCCTTTCTATCCACACACACACACACACACACACACACACACACACACACACACTATACCGTTTCTCTTGGAAAATATATACATCTTTCTAAAAGTAGGTTATTTCTGCCACTATTACTACTACTACTACTACTACTACTACTACTACTACTACTACTACTCAACAACAACAACAACAACAACAGCAACAGCAACAATAACAACAACAACAACAACAACAGCAACAACTTGTAAATCTAATGCAAAACACACACACACACACACACACACACACACACACACACACACACAGAGAGAGAGAGAGAGAGAGAGAGAGAGAGAGAGAGAGAGAGAGAGAGAGAGAGAGAGAGAGAGAGAGAGAGAGAGAGAGAATCTTAACCATAGATTATAAGCTTTCTCTCAACTACAATCACTTCATCATCATCATCATCACCACCTCTCTCTCTCTCTCTCTCTCTCTCTCTCTCTCTCTCTCTCTCTCTCTCTCTCTCTCTCTCTCTCTCTCTCTCTCTCTTTCCCCATCCCTTATCTCCCTCTCTTTCATAATCACTTCACCCACATCTTAACTGGACACCAAGAGAAAGAAAGAGAGAGAGGCAAAGCCAGAAAGATCCCCGTTGTAGGAACAATTCACTGCACTGGATGGAAGGACGGAGACGCGGTTGATGCGGGAAACTGATAAGGTAACTCCCAATAATCCTCTACTTGATTAGCGGCAGGGTCAGGAGTAAGCCGCCTAGAATGAAGTTGGAGGTTCCTGTGGTGAGTTACTGGTAAGAGAGAGAGAGAGAGAGAGAGAGAGAGAGAGAGAGAGAGAGAGAGAGAGAGAGAGAGAGAGAGAGAGAGAGAGAGAGAGAGAGAGAGAAGAGGGGTGGGGAGAATTCTTGTGATTCATGTACTGTTTAGATTTTGTCATGTGTTCGTGTGTGTGTGTGTGTGTGTGTGTGTGTGTGTGGGTGGGTGGAGGGTGTTATTAATTGGAGGTGTGTTTGATAGTGTTGTTTTGATAGGGAAGTAATTTACTCATATATATATATATATATATATATATATATATATATATATATATATATATATATATATATATATATATATATATATATATATATATATATATATATATATACATATATATATAAACTGTTCTTATGCTTGTTTGCTTGTTGTTCTTTCTATCTGTTTGCTTTAACTTTTTTGTTGTTGTTGTTGCCTGTTTGTCTCTGTTTATCTATTTGTCTATTTATCTGCCTATCTATTTACTTACCTATCTATCTGCTATGTAACAATGTATCCTTATATCCATTTTCGCACACACACACACACACACACACACACACACACACACACACACACACACATACGTAGACGATGAAGCACAGTTGAAAGTATGAGATTGATGCGGTCACGTGCAGCAAGAACAAACTATCTCACTGCACACGAGATTACAGATATGTGTGGTGAGTGGTAATAAGGCGTAATTGTACACTGTCTGGGGCAGCACATGGGCGAACCATTAAGAAACAACCTGTGGTATAGTGGTGGCGGTGATGGTGGTGGCAGGTAAGGTAAGGTAAGGGTCCGTATTCAGAAACCCTTTGCTCTTTCACCACGACTGTTTTTCCAACACCACAAGACTATTAAGCCTTCAAATAATGTAGAAAGTTTATTAATCCGTTACTGGAACCGTGAAAACAGCCCTGAAAACCCGAGTATCTTCAACAATTATAGAGCTTTTTGAAAAGTAGTAGAGGTGCGGCGCAGAAGTGTTTCAGAGTATGATCCACTGAAGGTAAGCCAGCCCCGCCCCGCCCCGCCCTACCCCTCCCGATGCGCTTATTGGTCACGGGGCAGCAGTTAGCGGGGCAATCCTGTTACTCTTTACATTTCTTGCCAAACTCTCAATAGATGAGCAGAGGAAAGAACCCCGTAATCTGATTGGTTACACAAAACAACGCGGGATGCCAGAGGTACACACGTCACAGTGTCGCGTGGTGCAGCACCCACACCTTGCTACACTGGTGCTGTTGGTGCTTACTAAGCGCCACCCTTCGAAAAAAGTAACGACTCTAGTTGACATGCGATGACTAAACAGCATCACTAACACTCAGAATTCCCGTGTGAGTTTGTAAAGGAAGAAAAGCATTGTTTGCTACACGGGCGGAGACTCATTCATCGCAGCGACTCAATAGTTTAGGGAATGAACGGTGTGTTGTGAATAATTCGGCGTGGAGTACACAGGTCGCCACTCTACCTGATCCCTACCGGTAGCCTGTTTGTTGCCATCTCACGTGCTCAGCCTCACTACACCTCCCACTCCCGCACACTCCCACCTGCCCCCATCACAACCACGGGAAACAAGCATGGTAGCAGTAAGAATGGTAAACAAGCTTCTGTATTTCTGTGGCTGTGAGGTGCAAGGTAAAGTCTAATTGAGTCGCTGGCACCCGAGGCCTCTTGTCCCGCCACGCGCCACGACGGTGTTGCCATAACGCGGCTTTCAATACTCGTCCCCAGGGCTTATTGTTCTGAGCGAGATCCAATTACCTTCCTGGCGAGGGGGAGGCGGTGAATGAGAGCGCTAAACTCGTTACTCCCTCACCTCTGTAAAATCTCCGGGGTACAACAACAACAACAACAACAACAACAACAACAACATTTACTATTATTACTATACTTACTACTACTACTACTACTACTACTACTACTACTACTACTACTACTACCAAAAGAAATACCTTTGAGCTACTATATAATAAAATTTAACAAAACTGAGAAGTAATGCTCAACTGGACTCATTAAAATGCACACACTAACTAATTAACTAGCTAGCTAAAGTAAATGAATGAATGAATGAATAAATAAATAAATAAATAAAAGGTTCTCAAGAGATATAGGGCAAGGTGTGTGTGTGTGTGTGTGTGTGTGTGTGTGTGTGTGTGTGAATGTAGTGATGAGGGTGAGGGTGGGGGTAGCGATGAGAAGGCGTGGAATACTAAGCCGGGTGTAACTAAAGTGGACTGTGTGGGTGTAGCGACGTGAGAATACAAAGATAAAAAGAGAGAGAAAAAAAAAGAGTAGTTTGTGAGTGTACGTGTGTGGATATAAATTGCTTTGATGTATGTTGTGTGTGTGTGTGTGTGTGTGTGTGTGTGTGTGTGTGTGTGTGTGTGTGTGTGTGTGTGTGTGTGTGTGTTTAGAATTTATTTTTTTGTGGGTTTAGTATGTCAGGATTGTAGAGGAGTGCATACCGTGTGTGTGTGTGTGTGTGTGTGTGTGTGTGTGTGTGTGTGTGTGTGTGTGTGTGTGTGTGTGTATCATTCTATCTATCTATCTATCTATCTATCTATTTATCTATCAACCTATATATCTATCTATCTATCTATCTATCTATCTATCTATCTATCTATCTATCTATCTATATATATATATATATATATATATATATATATATATATATATATATATATATATATATATATATATATATATATATATATATATATATATATATATATCTGTATGTAGAAAAATGCACATCTAGTAATGAATGGGTGTATTTTATCATTAAAACAGTAAAACCGTGACCGCATCGTTGAGTGAGTGTGGTACTGTATCCTTATAGGTCTTGCAATGCACTATGGGTGTAGCGTTGCGAGTGTAGCTTTGAGCTGTGTAAATGTGGCAATGGGGCTGTGAGGATGTAACACTGAGAGCTCTGTGTGTATGTGTGTGTGTGTATGTGTGTGTGTGCGGGCAACACTGTGTAGGTTGTATCACAGATCGTGCGGTACATGTCGGGAGATGGAAGTTATTCATACCTTCAGCGGGACAAGGGCGGACAAGACCAAGGGACAGGAGCATATTCGGGATTGTCTGAAGCGGAACAGACAGAAATAAAGTTTCGCCAGTTCCTGCTGCGTCATCACTTGTCACTGAACTGTGTTAGGTGAAGTCGAGCTATGGTGCCATCACTCTTTTTGTCATTACCGTGTCGTTCCCTCGTGGCATCCTCGACTCCCACGAAAAAAAATAATTATTAGATAAGGTTGTAAAGCGATAAAGTATTCATCTACATCCTAGGTAACTTACTACTACAGTATGATTACGAAAGAACATAAGAAAATAAGGGAAGCCACAAGAAGCCTTCAGGCCTACACGTGGCAGGCCCATCGTGAAACACACCTACCTATTACCACCTATCATTCATATCATACTCGAAAAGATGCCATGCCTCTTCACTCTCAGAAGTACCCTAGGTTTTATACAAGAAATGCCACGTGTAGACCTACTGACTTACAAGGTTCCCTTACGTTGCGTTTTAAAATATTTTCATACATCACTAGATGATAAATAAATAAATAAATAAAAACTTCACGGACTTAACCAGAGTAGCCGTAACAAACAAAAATAGAAATTAACTGGGTCATGGCACCACCACAATGAGGTCACATAGCGCCACCTCTCCTGTCAAGAAACTGTCGAAAGCCTGGATCAAACTCACAACCTTAATGAAACTAAAATAAAGATGAAAAAATAAAAATAAATAAAAAATAAAGAAAGAAAGAAAAGTAAAAAGAACGGGATATGCAACATTAATCTCTTCTACACATGTAAACACAACGGGAAAAAAACAATAAAACACAAGAAACACTATCATTACTTAACTTTTCTTTACTATTACCACCATTAGTCCCTGTTCTTTCTAATCTTCTTTTCATTTCCCCTCCCCCTAACTCCTTCATCCTTCCTCACTTGCCTTTCCCGAGAGAACGCACGACTAGGATCCTAAAAATCAGTGAAGTGAGTAATAAGAACGTGACACAAATAACGCCTTACAAAACCAATGAATGAGTGACAGAAACGATGAGAATTCAAGGTCATGTGAGGGCGCTTGGTCACCCCATGGACTGAGATGGGGAGGCCGAGATCTGTTAATCGTTTAATATATCTCTTGGGACTGACTTTCCCCCCACCTCTCTCTCTCTCTCTCTCTCTCTCTCTCTCTCTCTCTCTCTCTCTCTCTCTCTCTCTTGTTGTTGTTGTTGTTGTTGTTGTTGTTGTTGTTGTTGTTGTTGTTGTTGTTGTTGTTGTTATTGCTGTTGTTGTTGTTGTTGTTGTTGTTGTTGTTGTTTAAAGTTTGTTCTATCCTATGAAAGGTCTCTCTCTCTCTCTCTCTCTCTCTCTCTCTCTCTCTCTCTCTCTCTCTCTCTCTCTCTCTCTCTCTCTCTCTCTACATGTGATTATAAGAGAGAGAGAGAGAGAGAGAGAGAGAGAGAGAGAGAGAGAGAGAGAGAGAGAGAGAGAGAGAGAGAGAGAGAGAGAGAGAGAGAGAGAGAGAGAGAGAGAGAGAGAGAGAACGAAGCAGCGTGGATATGGGTACATGGATTTATATGTAATCCTCAAATCAGATAGAAAGAACACAGGGTCTCCTAACCTCCCCCTGTTCCCCCACCACCAACCGTGGCAGAGTGATGGCATGAGACACCCCTCGAGTCTCCACCAACCCCGGCTTCTCCATGTCCCTTGAAATCGAGTACATATCTCCCGTCCCTCTCTATAAATAATGCAGTGTTCCTCCTTGCCTACTGACTGACCGCTGAGTAACTGAGCGGAGCAGGGGACTGAGGGGTATTCATTCTGTCTTCTGGTGCCTTGTGTTTTGTGTGTTGTGTGTTGGTGAGGTGTTGTCTTGTGTATGTTAGGTCAGCTGGTGCTTTTTTTGTAGTTTCTTTGGTGTGTTGCATTCCTATGTGCTACGTGGTCTTGTGTTTAGTGTGGGTTTCAGTCTGACATCCACTTGTGTGTTTCTTTCCTCAGCATGTTTTGTCAGTGTTATTAGAGATGGTATTAAAGTATCGTTTCCTTCTTTCTCTCACTCTCTTTTTATCCTGGTGAAATATTTCAATAAAATCTGTTTGTAATTTTTTTGGGGGCGACCATACTTTTGCTGATGTTTTAATTATAGCTTTTGTCTTGTATTCAGACTTGTCAACCTCAAAGAAACTACCACTGGTTCATTCCGCAGTTATCATTGTCATTAATTTCTTTTTACACCATGAACTCCACACACTGATTATTACCATTTTACCTGCCAACCATCGCTCATAACCTCAACCAGTCACCTTTGCGTAACATTCGAGACAAACAAACAATACACCCTCCCAATCTACTACCACTCAACACACCGTCCTCTACACCGAACGCTTCCACTGTGAGTTTTAACAGGAAATTCCACACCATAAGCTCTTCCTGTAAAACCTCTAAGGAAAGAACATAGTATAAGAGTCTCAGTATAAATTATTTTCCTTTTTTCCTCGTGATGCTCAATTTTTTTCTTCTTCTTCTTGTTCTTGTTTGGTGTGCCTGTGGAGAAGGAGCAAGAGGAGGAAGAGGATGAGGGGGAGCTGTACTCGTAATTTCTCCCTATGTGTTTCCTTTGATAAGAAGTTTCGTCACGTGACACTAAAGATCTTGACATACATGAAAATCCTCAAGGCAATGGTCGCGTAGATCAAAGTGGAGGTCCATCATACACTAAGAGGAGGAAGAGGAGGAGGAGGAGGAGGAGGAGGAGGAGGTAAAGGAGGAGAGAAAAAAACAAAAAAGGGATCTATAATACAAAATATTCACCGGAAGAAGTTGGCATATTTCACGAGTAGATTTGATACAGGGACTGCCACGTGTAGTCCTGCTGGCTTCTTGCAACTTTTCTTATTTCCCTATTTTCTTGTGCTCTCCTGCAGCTTCCTTTATGTATTTCCTGTGTTATTGTACGCTTAAGCAATACGAGTGATTAACATACACCTTCAAGATATTTTTTCTGAGCAATATTCTAATATGGATCAGTGTAAAATTGTTCACCTAATTCTGTCTTCATATAACTAAGTAGAAAAAAATAACGGCTATATAGTCAGAATATAATTCTAACATTTTAACATTTTTATACAATCTAGCTTATTAGTTCATTCTTATCACTTGTGTCAGTAAAAAGTAAAATCTGTACTTAGAAATAATCTAAAAGAGTACTTCTGTTTGTTTAACTAGGATGTCAGTACATTGAACGACATTGTTTACTCATGTTATATTGTTTATATGTAGTTAGTA
>NC_087164.1:13644922-13652422 GCF_035594125.1 Scylla paramamosain
CACCTACGTATTCCGAAGTACTCCTGCGTAATAGATAAAGTCGTCATATATTTTAAAAGTTATGTTCATTTCTTAAAGTCCATTTGCAGATCACTGTAATTTGTGATATGCATCTTATTATTTTCTGGCAATCGAAAATGTCCCCTGAATTTTTTTGTACGTAAAGATACCTCCAGTCCACACCACAAAGAAAAGGAAGAAAAAAAAAATGAAAAATTGTCATACATCTTTTTTTTTGTTTCATAATGAACACTAAAGGAAGACGAATGAACACGAACGCTAAAGTAAACAGCAGCATGCCTGTTGTCCCTCAAGTGGCTGATTGTGATAAGCTAAACTATCATGGCCAGTATTCTGAAACGCTTCGATCTCTCATTCACATCCTCTAGAGACGATCTGTTAGGTTCACATGTGTATTCCTCTCATTGATTATGCAAAATCCTTGTTAAACTATCATTAGAATCACATTCCCTTAAAAACGCTAATAAAATGCATTACAATCTTCTAAAAGCACTCGAGATGAAACTCTGAAACATTTAATAGCACGGATCCTATTATGTAAGAGGTGGAATAGCAAAAGAGGAACGTTAAACACAAGGAAGCTTAAAACATTCCATTCCTTGGCTAAACAGGTGGGATATAACTCAGGTAGGGATGGCGGAGAGATCACTGGACGCATTTCTTCTCTCAGCTTTTTGTAGTTGTCTTGAACGCGATGACCTTGACTTGCAGTATATATTCTTAAATGTTGCGTTCTCTCATCATAATTATTTCCAAAGGCTACAGGGATGATTATTCTGATTCTCATGGGTATTCTTCCTATTGACAGAGTATACTTGTTAAATTATCATTAGACTCATATATACACCTTTGAAAACCGTAATAACTTACAGTAGAGGTTGTAAAAGGTTGAGTGAGGTAAGACACGGAAATGTTTAAGAACGTGAGTCTGTGTTCCTGTATACGCAGCTCTTGGTTCAGGTATAGGAAGGTGAAGGTACTGTAGAGGTAGAGACAGAGAGAGGAAAGTTGAAGTTGTTGCCATACAAAAAGTTTGGCTACAGTGGTCAATACTCCTTAATTATGTACACTTGATATTAAGGCAACACACACACACACACACACACACACACACACACACACACACACACACAAGCTCTCTCTCTCTCTCTCTCTCTCTCTCTCTCTCTCTCTCTCTCTCTCTCTCTCTCTCTCTCTCTCTCTCTCTCTCTCTCTCTCTCTATCTATCTATCTATCTATCTGCTAGCTTTACTTTCTTTCATTTCTTCATGTCCATTCTTTCATCAAGGCCGAAACTCAGGAAAATACACGAATACATAAAAGAAGAAGAAGAAAAAAACTGGTACATAAAAAACTGGTACATAAAAGCTGCAGTACTTTCAATATGCTGAACACAATACGATAAAAAGCTTAATCTTCCATCACACACCTAACACGCTGCTCACTGTTTTACTAATGCCATTTAATTCTACATCACTCGACTATTTGCCAAAACTACTTCGTTAACAATCTACCAATGCTACTTAATCCTTTCAATGCTATTGAAAACATCTTTCCTTAATCATTAACCACTCTGAGACATCTTTTCTTGTTCTCTCTCTCTCTCTCTCTCTCTCTCTCTCTCTCTCTCTCTCTCTCTCTCTCTCTCTCTCTCTCTCTCTCTCTCTCTCTCTCTCTCTCTCTCTCTCTCTCTCTCTCTCTCTCTCTCTCTCTCTCTCTATATATATATATATATATATATATATATATATATATATATACAACCACCTCTAAATATAATACTAACTAGAAATTGCAAAATATATTCTCTTTATGTCCATTTCCTTCCTGTAGATGTTTATAAAGATTTTATACATTGCTTTTAGTGCTGTGAATTGTTGCATATCGAAGCGAAACGGTTAATCTTCAAACGCTCAACTATTTACCAAAACTACTTGATCCTCCATCATTCTACTAACACGCTTTTCAGTTTTTTTTTTTTTTGTTCATACTATTTTGTTATCGCCGTAGAAAGAAGAGAAAGAAGAAAAGCAAAGAGAAGAGAAGAAAAGAGAAGGAAAGAGAAGAAGAGAGAAAGGAAGAGAGAGAGAGAGAGAGAGAGAGAGAGAGAGAGAGAGAGAGAGAGAGAGAGAGAGAGAGAGAGAGAGAGAGAGGAGTGTAAACATGTATAGGGTGCCTCTCTATAGTGGCCTTGTTTCCCATGATATCTCAGCATGAACCCTTTTAAGAGTTCACGGTAGGCCACAACGCCTACGCTCCACTCCCTCGCACGGAGGCACCCACGTCAGAGTTTACAGGGCAGCCATAAGGCGAGGTTTGACCAGTCGCTTGTCGTATATTAGACCCCCAACACGTAAGTTTGCTGTAATCCCGTTTTATAGTTTACATATAAGAGGAATGAACACAATGGATAATGTATTCATGATTGATGGATATGTCGGGCTACCTACTAGTGTTGTATTTAGCATCATTTAGCGTCGTGTTGATGTTGTGTGTGGCACGTGTCTAGCAATTTCACCGTACCGAGCACAAACGGAGCGAAGAGTAATGTTAAGTTAGATATACTCGTATTATTGCGTAGTAGATTAATTGTCATTTCTCGTACCTTGCTGTGCAAGTAGACTGTCATGATTGATTTGTATGTGTCCTCAAAGGTTTTGACTGGATGAAATAAATATTTGTGTCAACATGACGGGTCTGCAGTTAACTTTAGCATTCTAGTCAATTACCTATTAGTACTTCTTAGTCATCCATCACTCAGCTTTTTGCCAATACTACTTTGTCAACTATTAATCAGTACTACTTAAACCTCCATCATTCAACTAACACAGTTCTAACAGTTTTACCAATGATGCTCAAATGAAAGTTCGCATCCTTAACACATTACACCGGATCTCTCTCTCAACCTGACTCGGCTTAAATATTCCATTGCTACGGCCGTCCTGTGTTACCGTGCAAAGCACCGTTAGAGAGAGAAAAAGAAGAAGAAATAAATAAAACTGCTTGCATAGTCACACACATAAGTAAAAAGACAAATTTTATGTCGATATTGTCGTTTTTAAAGGCTACGTAACTAAATAAGAGGCTGTAAAAAATTAAAGTAAAATAAAACTGTTTGCAGGGTCATACAGAATAAAAAAAAGAGAAATTTGATGTTAACTTTGTCATTTTCAAGGTTACGCAACTGTTTAAGAGGCTGCAATACAAATGTAACTGTCTAAAGTGTTGTACATGATGCGAAGAAACGATTCAGCGGTGAAAGGTTTAAGATGCACCACGTCACACAACAACAACAACCACAGGTGCGCCATCGGGAAGGGCTGCTGTGGATGGTGAGCAGTTTTCAAGCTAATAAAGATAATAAGGTTAGATAAGTTCTCGATTACTATTGATAGGCAGTAGTATAAGTTATTGAAGTTTTCAAGGCGGTTTTCATGATTCTATTTACAGTTCAACAAGGATTCTGCATCACCAATGGGAGAAAAAAAAAATCCATGAGAACGTAACCAATCATCTCTATGACCTTTGAAAATGATTTTTACATAAGAACATAAGAAAATAAGGAAAGTTGCAACAAGCCGTCAGGCCAACACGAGAAAGTCTTTGTATGAAACCTAACTACCCATATCCACCTATCATCCTCATCCATAAATCCGTCTAATCTTCTTTTTTAAGGCTCCAAAATTAAAGACCCGATGCTCACAACCTGATTACTGAGTCTATTTCATTCATACGGGCATATATGTGGGAGACTAATCAGTACGTTTAAATCTAGAGAAAATCACCTTTGAGGATACGAACAGAACTGAGATATTTGAGAGCCGAGTGGTGGAATATAATGAAAATGTCTGAAGTTGACGCGAAGGAAGCAGAGTAGTGAAGAAGACAAAAATGGTGTGAAAATATATCATGATTAGCGTGAAATTAAGCGTGAGAGTGACGTTGCGGGATGACTGGTAGGATGTGTGTGTGTGTGTGTGTGTGTGTGTGTGTGTGTGTGTGTGTGTGTGTGTGTGTGTGTGTGTGTGTGTGTGTGTGTGTGTGTGTGTGTGTGGTGAGGAAGGAAGAACGCACTAACACATGATAAGCTAAAGATACAAACTATACAACAGATTTAAAAGCAAAAGATTAATCACTCAGTCAACACAAGACCTTCCTCATCGTGCTCTCTTTCCTTTTTGCCATCGAAGTTACCGCAGCTGCTGGACGGAAATGACACACACACACATACACACACACACACACACACACACACACACACACACACACACACACACACACGGAACTTCTCTCGGTAACTTGAATAACGTCTTGTGAAATTTTGACCATCTCTACCATATCTCTTAGCCAATTCAATATGAAATATTTACGGAGAGAATATATTTAGGACATTATAGGCTAAATTATAAGTAAAACCTTCGCTGGTGAGTGGATCTTAGGAATTGTTAAAGGTTAAGTGATTTTTATAGATTATTTCAGGAAATTTTTGATAAATCTTTTGTTTATCTGTAGAGAGAGAGAGAGAGAGAGAGAGAGAGAGAGAGAGAGAGAGAGAGAGAGAGAGAGAGAGAGAGAGAGAGAGAGAGAGAGAGAGAGAATCATAATCTAATTTTTTACAATGACAGGATGATAACAACACTTAAACACATATTCAACATTTATTGAAAGACCCCATGACATTCCACACACATACACACATACACGAGAGGGACTCGACGGGACCGATGGAATTTCCTCCCCATTACGTCATTACGCAACGAGAGACCGACACCCTGCATGTAAAAGGATTCCAGGTAACCACAGCACCGCGCTATACTTTTCCGTCTTGCCATCGCCTCTTCTCTGACTGACAGTCCTCTCTCTCTCTCTCTCTCTCTCTCTCTCTCTGTTTTATCCTGCATGTCTTACTGCATCTCGTCTATCGTTACTTTCATACAATTTTGGTTGATTCTTTTGACCATCCTTTTCGGACTGGCACCTTAGTGGCCTGTTTTATTTCGTTCTTTTTGTTGTCCTTGGCCAGTGTCTCTCTCACGTAAAATAAATAGATTGATAAAAAAAAAAAAAAAACGCCCTTCTCCTTTTATACAAGGTGAACTCTTTCATGTAACTAAAAGTTACATGAAAAAAACAGTCCACTAAAGGCACCAGTCCTAATAGAATATAGTCAAAATATGGATTTACCAAATTTAAGAAGTTTCTTAATGTCTTGTTAAATGCGTGAGTGACTCTCCTCTTCCGCGGTCCCACAGCAAAGGGTTTCTTACTTTCTCTCACTCCTATTCTGTCCACCTCCCTAAAGCAAGAGTTAACCAGTATTATCATATCCTTCAATCCTTTTTACTGTTAAGTCTGGAGCTTCCTACCCACTTTATCTATCTTATCTTGCCTATGACTTAAACTCTTCTAAGAGGGAAGTTTCAAATTTCTTTTCGTAATTTTAGATATTCTATCCTAGTTATTTATTCTACCTATGTTATTTGATATAATTTTATGTAACTATACACTTTCACAGTACTACGCGACGGAGCTCCTTACTTATATAGTAAAATCTATAATAAAATCGGTCTTTCTTTCCTCTGCACATGAATTAGAAACACTATGAATACATTGCTTCTTCTACCTCCAGCCACCCGCTCTTCTTTTTCTCCCCGCCCTCTCAGTGAATTGTGTCAGTCTTCAACGCGGTGATCTCAATTCATCTGATATCTGGGAAGCTAGTGTCAATGGATTGGCTGATATATCAATGCCATTTTTACTCTTGTGACCTTTAGTGTGTGTGTGCATGTGTGGATAGGTGGGTGGATGGCTCTGTACAGTGAGTAAGTGAAATAGATCATTCTTCCCGTAACACTCTAAGTAGTATTTTCATTATGTAAAAGGGGCTCTGGCCAAGGGCTGAAAAAAAGACGGTAGAAAACAAAAAAAAGTTCACTGAGGATGTCAGCCCCTGAAGAATGGAGCCAGAAGGAACAGCGAAAATTAAAGGATAAAGTGTCTTGAAGCCTCCCGAAGTACTTTGTCATTTGTTAGTAAGTTTGTGGAGGATAAACAGATTTAACAGCACGTAGGAGAAAAAGTATAGGACAAAAACTTACTGTATCAAATGTATGCCATGAAAACATAATTACGGAAGTTTTTCTGGTCAATGAATATCTGTGTTTTTATCTATCTATCTATCTATCTATCTATTTATCTATCTGTCTGTCTGTCAATCAATCAATCTATCTATCTGTCTATCTATCTATCTATCTATCTATCTATCTATCTATCTATCTATCTGTCTGTCTGTCTGTCTGTTTGTCTATCTATCTATCTATCTATCTATAATCCAATTTTCCCCAATGAGACATTAATCCAGTGGTTTCCAAGCCGGGGCACACGTGCCCTTGGGAATACTCCAAGGGACTTTGTGGAGTAAGGCGGTCACGGGTATTTGTAATGCTAAACCATGAAGCGAAGGCCACCAAACTATTTTTCTTTTTAGTTCGTAACCTTGTCGATAGAAGACTGTGTCACCCTCAGCAGTTCACATATCTACTCAAAGGACAGTATAGCGGCGAAACAAGTAGCTCGTGGCAGTACCGATAAAAGGTGGCGTGACATTCGGTAATTCACATACCTGCCACAAGAGGGTGGGCAGTACTGTCGCGAAATTTAGTTCGTAAGCTTGCCGAGAGAGAGAGAGAGAGAGAGAGAGAGAGAGAGAGAGAGAGAGAGAGAGAGAGAGAGAGAAGAGAGAGAGAGAGAGAGAGAGAGTGCGGGTGGCATTCATTCTAATAATAATTATGAACAACAACAACAACAACAACAACAACAACAACAACGACAACAACAACAACAACAACAACAACGACGACGACGACGACGATGACGACAACGACGACGATAACAGAAGCACTAACAACAGCAAAAACAACAACAACAATAACAACAACAACAACAACAACAACAACAACAACAACAGCAACAATAACAACAACAACAACAATAACAACAACAACAACAACAACAACAACAACAACAACAACAACGACGACGACGACGACAACGACGACGATAACAGAAGCACTAACAACAGCAAAAACAACAACAACAACAACAACAGAAGCACTAACAACAACAACAACAACAACGACGACGACGACGACAACGACGACGATAACAGAAGCACTAACAACAGCAAAAACAACAACAACAACAACAACAACAACAACAACAACAACAACAGAACACTAACAACAACAACAACGACGACGGCAACAGAAGCACTAGCAACAACAACAACAACAAACAAACAAATAAACAAATAAACAGACAAACAAATATATAAAAATGAGAATTAAAAACAACTTCCTCTCTCCCTCCTGCCCCCGTTGAAATACTAAAAGTCAACAAAACACAATACCCGTCACTTTCTCTGCCCTGCGCCCCCCTGGCCTATCCCTTTATCCTGCCCCGCCCCCTGCCTCCCTTTTC
>NC_087164.1:13654922-13659922 GCF_035594125.1 Scylla paramamosain
TCCCTTTTGAAGTAAATAGCTAAACAAATAAATAATAAAGTTAGACAAAAGAAAAAAAGAAAAATTTGGTTCAACTAAGTAATTAAGTAAGTAACCAGCTAACTAGAGTGATAAATAAATTGAAAGAAAAAAAATAAGTGAAAGAAATTGTTCTCTTGATTCCCGCTTTCGTAAAAAAATAATAATAATAAATAAATAATACAATACAATACAATACAAAAAAGACTTCCAAACCAAACGAATAATCTTAATGTTTTGATGTTCATCCGCGAACCTATGAAAAAAGACCTAATGAGAACAGTTTATGAATACGGGCTTGTATGTTGCTTGATCCCTTCCCCCCACCACACACACGTTTTGCATCTCTCAGCTCTGCCTCGTCGACCACTTATAGTGTACTAACTTCACAACACAGACACCCTTCACTCCAGCATCTCCGTCATCGCATACAGTGGACCATATTCTGAAACACTTCTGCGCTGCATCTGCACTGCATTCAAGCTTTAGTTCAAGTTACACAGGTTTTTAAGGGTGTGTTTACGGTTCTAGTGACAAGTTAACCCTCTCATTGCTATACGAAAGAATTAACACCACCAGAAGTAATGTATGAAATCTATATAACCATCTACAAGAAAGAAGGGGATTAAAAAGAATAGACTTCAGAACTTCTACCCAGTTTAAAGATTGGAGGTGAATGTAGAACAAGTAAAGATGCCTCAGAGTGATCAGTAATTGCGTAAAGATACGCCAAATAGCAGTCAAAGAGTTAACAAGATTTCTACATAATCAATAGAATAAACAGTCTCGAGAACTCGGCTTGTCATCTTCCCATGAATTCCCATTTGAAAATAGTTGTGGCGAGAGAATAAAGCGTTTTCTATACGTACAGTCCTTCATTTAACACTCGTAGACCATCGCTTTTTGGGACACATGATAAAAGAAAATTATGCGGATTATATCTAGCACTTTATTAGTTCTAAGTGTGTTCCCTTTGACAGGAGGGGCCGAGGGTTTAAACCGGAGAGGATTAATGAGGTGGAAGGCGCATATCAAGTGTCTGTCTGTAAACATGTCGGTATATGGAAATCATTTGGAAGTGTGATTCATCTTCTGTTCTCTTTTTATTATGTTTCTTCTTTAATACACCTTGTAAGATCTCTGAGAAGCCCCTGAATAACTCCTGCAGTATTTTTTGTCTTCTCCTTTCTTTCTGTTTACGTATCTTTTTTTTTCTTTCTTTTCTTTTTTTTTTTTTGCTTGTTGTTGTTGTTGTTCTTCTTCTTCTTCTTCTTCTTTTTCTGTTTCTCTCCTCTCTCCTCCTTATTCTCTCCGTGTTCATTCCGAAAAATGTTTAATCATATCCAGAATCTTTGAATGACTAAGCTGTCGCCCCGCTACCCCAATCCTTAAAAAAGAAAAAAAAAAGTACGATAAAGAAATATGAGTTGTATCTCCATTGATTAGAGACAACAGTTAATTTTAAGGAGACAAGGCTGACAAAGCGATGCCTGACCCTTCTTTTTCATTCTTTATGTAAAAGGGGGCACTGGCTTATGGCAAAAAAAAAAAAAAAAAAACTGAGGTGCCGCTCCCTAAAGAAAGGTCAAAAGGATACTATAAAATTGGCGGGATAATAAAAAAAAAAAAAAATACACGGTAGATGAAAAGATCATGAAAGAAATCTATGTAGAGTAAACTAGTAAGCACATAATGGTAACTAAAGAAAACAGACTCTTCTCTTTCAGCCAGCATAATGATGGTTATATGCCAGCATCTCATCACCTAGCTGACCTCATAATAATAGGCAAGGGACCACAGGAGGCGCATTACAGGAGGTCGACTTCACAAGACAGACGCAATGAACAACCTTACTCCTATGTGTTCAATCAAGGTGAGAAGTCGAGTATAACTTTTCACTTTCTCGTGTCCTGTGTTCTTCGTCAATCTAAAGTCCTCTGATCTAAGAATCTATCAGTTATCGGGTTTTGCAAGAGGTTGTCTGATCAGAGAACTTGAGGGAAATAACAGTGGAAATGCATACAACAGGTCACTCAACTTCTGATCATGAGTGTACAAGTGTTCCTCTCTGTTCTGTAGGTCTTAAAGGAAAATATTTGATGTTCACTTGAGGACTCGGCACACGTGTGGAGCAGCAATGTCACTGATACCTCGAGGTGAGTGTGCTGATGGCAAGGAGTGAGGGCGAGAGGGCGTCATAAAGAAAATAATTACTTAGCCAGCCAAACTTAACATTACTCAGGATATAAACTTGTGGTCAGTGGACAATCAGGGGCGGGTTAGTAACTCTTGGTGTGCCCGGAATGCGCTGAGGTCTGAGTTCGATTTACTTGGTGTAGCTCTGAGTTCGGCCAGACTGTAGAATGATAAATGAGAATGACAAAAGTACCGGTAAATGACTACAACCTCCGCCTCCCTTCCCCGACCCTTAACTTTTTTTTTCTCTCTCTCTTGTCCGCCTATTAGTGTCACGGTGTCACGCGGCGTGTCTTGCATCACGTGGGTGTCCGCCGGGCGCCGCCCCCTCTCCTCCATTCCGATAAATTTTCTGCAAGACCCTAATGAGTAGATGATCAACGAAGCTCTACCTCACTAGAAACATTATAGAGGTGCGATGTGGCGGCGCGGTAGGTAGGCGGTGCGGTGGAAGAAGGCTGTGTGGTGTCAGGGATGGGGAGGCTGGGAGGCAGTGTGCCGAGGCGTGGCTGGGGAAGTAATGAGGCGCGCTGCAATAACAAGGGTGCCTGCGGGGAACAGGTAGCCTCACAGCCTCACACATGCATTACTTCCATTCTGACCTTATGAAACTACGCAGTCTTACACACCAGCTGATTTCGGTGTTTTTATTAGTGAAACTAAGCTACAGGTGACTCGAGACTTTCGTTCCCTGGCCAGGTGACCTCCAGGTGGGTGCACCTGAGGGTGACCTGCTGCCTATGCCGGTGACGCCTTGAGCAACACTCAAGGCCTTCAGTGGCCGCCCCTCCCGGTCCGCCCTCTCACCCACTCTTGACTGCATCGCCAGAGGTCAGTGGGTATTGCAGAAGTCACGGGCATGACGCAGTGGCCTCCCCTACCCGCCCCGCCTCCATGGTGGCTGGCAGAGGTCATCCAGCTGGGACACACGTGATTCTATGCTCCTGATTAAGCTTCCTCTCCCCTGCCCCCGCCCATCCCCCTTCCTGTGGGGTGACCCCCCCCGTCGCCCCCGGTGGGTAGCCCCCCCTGCCTGCAGGCTTGTAATGAGGCCGGGTCGGGCGGTGTCCAACCATTGGCTCGTGCAGTGTCGTCTCTTGCCAATCATCCTCGCTCCATTGTGGCGGCGGCCCGCTGCCAGGCCGCTACACGCACGCCCGCCCTGGCTGCCTGGCACCCCGCCCGCGCCACGCCGCCCATCATGGACTCAACAGCGTCGCATCATAAAGGCGGCCACTGCTCTGCTGGCGCTGGCTTGCGCCCGTCAGCCCGCTACGGTCGGGTTGCGCGCTCCTGCCTCAATTATCAGCCAGTTCGGCCGACTCCACTTCCCCCTTCGCTCTCGCTGTTGAGATGCTATTGGTCGAGACCAACACGCATGCGCACTGGATGCTCCGCCACAAAGAAAGACCGGGAACATGAAATAACGGCATATAAGAAAGAGGAAAGAAGAACCAACAAAGAGAAGTTCAGTGAACCCTGACAGGTCCAAGGGCCTCTCCCTCCTGCAGGACTGTCTGCCACCTTAATGCCGTAGCCTGCTGCAGAGTCGCTGCCACCACGGCCGCCCTTTAACTTACGCCTCAAGGCCGTCCATACACCGTCCTCACACATCCACTCATAGCTCAGCCTCACTCTTCCGAGGCCCCATGGAAGACAAACACATCTAAGCATTAAGTTCCCCGGGGCCATGTCCTCTCGCTCAACAGACAGCACCCAGCTGACGCAGAAATAAATGTTCGTCAAAATGCTCCTCGAGGAGGCGGTAAGTTAGCGAAATAAACTCCGCTAACAGTCCCCGGCAGCGCCTGGGTGTGTGCGAGGGGAGGTACTGACGGAAAGCGGCGCCTGGCTGCACCTCAGCTGGTGCTTTCTCTGCCACAAGTTCGCAACAAAAAGTTCGCTTCATATCCTGGAGTGGGGAACTGAAAGCAAGGTGCGTCTGAGAGGAGAAACCATCACTGGTATTTTTACAATTTTGTTTTCATTACTTGCACATACGTTACGAAGTAAACAGAACGATGGAAAAACATATTAGTAAGACCGAGAGATAACACTTGAAAGAAGTCTGAAGCGAGATAAACAAATCCATAGGAGCATTCCTAAAAACACGCATCATTATTACCATTACCACTGAAAACCCAAAAGTAAATATTGCCTCTAGACTCTGGGTTGGCAACACTTATTTTCAGGAGCACTCTCGTTTAGTTCATTTCGTTCACGTTTCATAAAGTATCAGCCTCATCTTTATCACCATTACCACCACCATTCCCTCTTCCCTAACCAATCACAGGCAGCTTACACCACCACCACCACTACCACCTACAACCACAACCACCACACAACATTCCTTTTACTATTAAATAACTTGAACTATTTCTACTACTATTCTTCCTCTTCCTTAGTCCTGTACCGACTCCCACCTCCTCTCTCCCTCCAACGCACTGCCATCACCATTACTTATCTCCCTCCCATCCCCCCCTACCACCTCAATCACTCCAACCACAATCACAACTACCACAATCACTACTTCCACTGGCATTACTACTACTATCGTTCGTAATTACAGGCACTAACAACATTACTATCCACAACAACAACAACGACTACTAGTACTACTACTACTATAATGTTATCATTGTTGCATTCACTACTACCAGCACCAGCATTGCCTCTAACAACAACAACAATGACGACGACGACGAAGACAACTACAATGATATACGTTATTTTTTTTTTTTCAGAATATAATGTAAATACAAAAAAATCAGTGTAAGGCTTTTAAT
>NC_087164.1:13664922-13667422 GCF_035594125.1 Scylla paramamosain
ATACACTTAAATGTTTCTTAATTAACAAATTTTGATATTATTCAGCGTCATGAAGTGATAACAACAACAACAACAACAACAACAACAACAACAACAACAACAACAACAACAACAACAACAACAGCAGCAGCAGCAACACCACCACCACCACCAACAACGACAACAATGATAGCAGTAGCAACAAGTGATAGCATTAGCAGTAACAACAACAACAACAACAACAACAACAACAACAACAACAACAACAATAACAATAACAATAACAATAACAATAACAACAACACCACCACCGCAACACCGCACCACCACCACCACCACCCCTGTAGCCGTGCAGTAGCCACATACATACACAAGCTGCAGCAGTACACCACACCACCACTAGGCCACTAAAGAAACAGCTTATACTTAACCTGCCAATCGCGGCGTGGCAGGTGCTGCAAAGACCTATCTGATTGGCTGAGAGAGCGAGCGAATGGCGAGCGTGTCCCCACTGAACGCGCAGCAGCAGCAGCAGCAGCGACAGAGGCAGCGGCAGCAGCAGCAGGTGTCTAGCTCAGGTAATCTTCTCCACATGCGGTACCATAAACAAAGTATAAACATATATCAGGGACAGGAAGCTGCATTACATTTACACATTCGTTTACGAGTTCCTCCCCTGCCCCATCCCACCTCACTCCCCTTCCTTTGTGGATGTGGGCCCATCTCCTCTGTCATACATCATTGTTTCGGGTGGGTTGCACACCTGCAGTTTCATTTATTGTAGGAGTAGCAGCAGCAGTAGCAGCAGTTAGTAATAGTAGTAGTAGTAGTAGTATGAGGAGGAGGAGGAGGAGGAGTGGTTATACAGTAGTACGTAAAAACATAAGAGCATAAGGGAAACTGCCAGAAGCACGTAACAGTCTCTTTGGAACACACACACACACACACACACACACACACACACACACACACAAACATCTACTATCTTTAACTTTGTCTTATTATCTTAATAAATCTCTCTCTCCGTAAACTCTGCACTAACATACCTGATTACTGAGTCAACAGCAGTCATCTACCCTTCTACATATATAAATAACCAGTTTCTTCCAATCTACCCTTTCAAAAAGTAATCTTATCTAGCTTAAACCGTTACTCATTGTCCTATCATGTTCATTAACCTTAAGGGCCTTGTTTTACATCGCCCTTTTTATTCACTAAGGGATGTCTAAGGGGCAGTTCCAGTTTTAGTACACTACTCAACCGAAACGCTTTTATTTATTCGGGGTTTACCAACATGGGGAGCGTTTTGGCTGGATAGCTTATGAAAAGACTGTGGAACCCGATTACTGTTCAGGTGGTTTTGTTGGTTAGCTAGCAAACATAAAAGACTGACTAGAACTGGCCCTTTTCTATTACACCCAAAAAGATGCTCCCGCCAGGGCTCGAACCTGGGACCTTCTGCGTGTAAAGCAGACGTGATAACCACTACACTACGAGAGCAAGTGATATAAGAAGGGTTGATAGTAGTAGTAGTAGTAGTAGTAGTAGTAGTAGTAGTAGTAGTAGTAGTAGTAGTAGTAGTAGTAGTAGTAGTAGTAGTAGTAGTAGTAGTAGTAGTAGTAGTAGTAGTAGTAGAGGTGGTAGTGGTGGTAGTGGAGGTGGTGGTGGTAGTAATAGCAATAGTAGTGATGATGATGGTGATAATGATGGGGATGGTGGTAGTAGTGTTGGTATAGTAGTAGTAGTAGTAGTAGTAGTAACAGCAGTAGCAGCAGCAGTTATTGTTGTTGTTGTTGTTGATGTTGTTGTTGTTGTTGTTGTTATTGTTGTTGATGTTGTTATTGTTGTTGATGTTGTTGTTATTGTTGTTGATGTTGTTCTTGTTGTTGTTGTTGCTGATGATGATGATGAAATACGAGTGTTTAGAATACATATCGCCGGATTCCTACATGTGCTACCAAGGATGATTGTGAAGAGAGAGAGGACTGGAGGGTGGAATTCATTGCCCTTGAGACCATTACAGCATTTCTATACAACAAAGGAGCAAGACTTTTTTGTTTTCTTTAAATTCCAACTTGTTTAATTATTTTCATATTTAGTCTTCTTTTGTTTTGACTATTTTCTGCTGATTCCAGAATGATGCCTATCATATGTAAAGGAAAAAGTAGTTGAAAGTAGTTAAGATATTTGTGTTCATTACCGTAACGATTGTTATTGTTGTTGATGTTGTTATTGCTGTGGTGGTGGTGGTGGTGGTGGTGGTGATGATGGTGGTGGTGGTGATGATGATGATGATGATGATGATGATGATAATATGGAGGAGAGGAAGAAAATAATGACAACGACGACAATGATGATGATAATGACCAATATCACAACCACCACCACCACCAATCGAGCCAGTGATCAGCTCAGCAAGACTGTCCCCAGTAATAGAAAGAACATCCAGGAAATGCATAGGCTCTTTACGAAATAATAGGCAGTACCCGTGTTGCGTGCTGTGGCGTGCCCAGCCGTGCAT
>NC_087164.1:13672422-13719922 GCF_035594125.1 Scylla paramamosain
AGTGCCACATTAGCGTGGGGACGAGAAGGACAAGGTGGATGGGGCGAAGAAGGACGAGGAGTGGATGTCACTTCACTTCGGCGGAAATATGATCGTAGCAGGAAAATTTTGTGCGGGGCTTGTGGAATTGATGCTCACTGTAATTCGTGAAACGGAGGACTGTGTGTGTGTGTGTGTGTGTGTGTGTGTGTGTGTGTGTGTGTGTGTGTGTGTGTGTGTGTGTGTGTAGGATGATGATGATGATGATGATGATGATGATGATGATGATGATGATAATGATAATAATAATAATAATAATAATAATAATAATAATAGTAATAAAAATAATAATAATTCTTTTCTTTCTGTTTTACGTCCGGGTAAGGACGGTGCCTCCTAATGAAGAACTTTGGAATTGGCTTTTATTATTATTATTATTATTATTATTATTATTATTATTATTATTATTATTATTATTATTATTATTATTATTTAGTTATACTAGTAGTAATAGTAGTAGTAGTAGTAGTAGTAGTAGTAGTAGTAGTAGTAGTAGTAGTAGTAGTAGTATGAATCAGCTTTAGAATAAGCAGGCTGAAAGATGATAATGTATTTTGGGGGATATGATAATATACGTATCGTAATATTAATGCTCATATTCGTGTGTGTGTGTGTGTGTGTGTGTGTGTGTGTGTGACGAAGACGTTTGCTGGAAAAGCTTGTCTGTTGACTAGTTGCTGCTATATATAAATAAATAAATAAATGAGTAAATAAATAAATAAATGAATAAATAAATAAATAAATAAATATATATATATATATATATATATATATATATATATATATATATATATATATATATATATATATATATATATATATATATATATA
Organism: Scylla paramamosain; assembly: GCF_035594125.1. NCBI lineage: Eukaryota > Metazoa > Arthropoda > Malacostraca > Decapoda > Portunidae > Scylla > Scylla paramamosain. The sequence continues at coordinate 13,673,293 of NC_087164.1, forward strand.
TATATATATATATATATATATATATATATATATATATATATATATAGCCTGAAGAGGATGATAACAGAATGAAGTTGGGTGGGTGGAATAGAGGATGGTGACGGTAGGAAAGAGACGAGTTACCATCAGGAGGGAAACTGGAAATATACAATTTATGAGTATGAATGAAGCTGAATGGGACGTGTGCTACAGTGTACAAAGCGCTGGCGTGGGCGTCTGTGCTAGCTATGACTATAACGGCCAGGTAAATGACGTCTGTATTAACCATGATTATAACGGCCAGGTAAATGACGTCGTAGCTTTATCATCCTTATAGCTTGCATGATGGCAGTGGATCATCGACGCGTTGGGACTCACACCTTGCATCCAACCTTTATAAAGAGCGCTCCTCAGTTATTTATTTATTATTATCATCATTTTATTATTATTTCTTTTTACTCATATGTTATTATCAGTATTATGTCTTATCCTTTCATATTGGTCCTGATAAAATTGCCACCTATAACTCTTGACCCGATGTAACAAGTGATTCCACTAGGAATAGCCAGCACGTAGCGATGCCCGTTATTTTAAAACCAATGAGGCTTAGGGAGGTGAAGGATCCCTCATCTATTCTTTGGAATATACTTACTCCACACATAAGCCAGCCATACTCACAAAGCATGCGCTGTGAGCGTTGTGTAAACCGTGTGAATTAGATAAATAAAATTAATGGAAAAATGAAGGTTAGGGATTTGACCTATTAAATTCTACTATTTCGTCCTTGAATTTATTCTGTATATAAGTGAATAATGAGAATTCCTGCCGCTTATCCTTGATTATTAATCATAACCTTAAATATTAAGGGTAAAACACTAAAAATGCAGAAAAGAGACAAAGGAAAATTGTAAAAAAAAAAAAAAATTTGATATATGATGTTTCATTTCTTTGAGTAAGTGACTTCACTCACGCGACACACTCCCATTGTGTTTAGGGTCTCTCTTCGATATCAGCAGGTCATAGGACTTCAGACTGAGGGAAAAGACAAAATGCATTGGAAATGAATTCAGGTGTCACTTCAAATTATCTGGCTTTTCCTTCCTGTTACAGTTACACTGCTACATGATTCAGGGGATGAGGTACTACATGCATGCATAATTATTGTTTTATGCAGTGATCAGTGATCAAATAATTATGGGAATCTAGAATCTTCTGCTACTATTATCATTCAAAACAATAACTTTTCACCATATTATTATCCATTTTCAAAAACTTCTCATTAAAAGTTTTTAAGAACTTTCTCGAAGTTCTTAGCTCTTTTTACTCTCCTTTCTTTTATGATAAGTCTATCAAGTTCTTAAATTTGATCTTTAATTTCACTGTGCATATCTTCTTCGTGCACATTAGTTGAGAATATTTACTTTATCTCATTTCCGTTTGTTCTGTAAACTCCTTATTAACCTCAACCAAACTTGGGATACTTAATTGCTTCATTCTAGTCGTCAAATGTATCTGAAATCTGTTTTGTTAAAAACAAAACTTGTCTTGTCTAGAAAGTTTCTTCTTTTCTACTGATTTGCTCACCATCTTGCGGTTCAATTAACTTCTGTGTACAACACTTCCTTTGGTAATCATAGTTGCCTTTTAATGAACGTTGTGCTTTTTTTAATTTAATCTACTGAGGATCCTCAAAAAAAAAAAAAAAAAAAAAACTTTAAAAGTGTATCCATAACCCTCATCCTTCAGATTTCATAAAAAAAAAAAAAGGTGCAAATAATTCAGTTCTGGGAAGCACAAATCCTCAACAGCATGCCTGATAGACTGGCCAAATGAAATAAGACTCAACAATAACAATTTATTAAGCACTATAAAGCCCGTTCAACAATGTATATTTCCACAAGATAAAAAACAGTAAACTATCTCCATTTCAGTAATCATCTAAGCTAAGCTTCACAAAAATAGAGCTTCAGTACACTACTAATCATCATATACTGTATTCATTCTTCAAGATTTCCTGAACCCAAACTCTTATCATTATAAAATCTACATTACATCACACTACCTAAGTCACATCATTATCACATGATCATTCTGGTCTTAGTGGAATTAGACCGGCTGAGTTTTGTAATCTTAATCCTATATGTGGAATTAATCTATCCAGGAATGTTTTTCTTACTTTTTCACAGTAGGAGTGTCCCTGATTGTTTTTCTCCTTTTTTAAACCTCAAATGCCAACCAAGAAAAACTAAGCTGGTGCATGTGTGTGTGTGTGTGTGTGTGTGTGTGTGTGTGTGTGTGTGTGTGTGTGTGTGTGTGTGTGTGTGTGTGTGTGTGTGTGTGTGTGTGTATTTACCTAGTTTTTTTTGTGTGTGTGTGCAAGAGAGTGATAAATCAAGCCATGTACTAAAATTAATATCATGCAAGACTATTTCTGAAATGAATCAGAGAAATTATAACAGCTTCTCAAGACAATGCCAATCACCTTACAATAGACACAATGATGTAGTAAACTTCCACCTCACTACCATTTGCAAGTATTCAAACACAAAAATTTTGTTATCAAGATGTTACGTAGTTAGTATGTAATTTGCGAACGTCAATCACACGCCATAAACATACACCAGTATCAATTAACATCTCACAACCACAGCTGTTTAAGGCCTTTTCACTGTTGCAAATCCATATGCTCCATCCACACTTCTGAGAAAAAGTTGAGTTAAATTTCTCTGTGTAGAACTGAGGCCTGAGCTTAAAAATACTGCTCTCTCACCATGACTATTTTCAAAGGCCACAGAAGTGATTAGCTGAGTTCTCAAGAGTGTTTCTCCTGTTAATAATATAAAAATCTTCTTAATATATCACTAAAACCATAAAATATCCTTAAAAACTAGCATCACTTTAACCAGAGCCTTTGGAATGTAGTGGAGCTAAAGCAAAAAAAGTGTTTCAGAAAATGGTTCTGAATCTGATGTTCGCTTTGGGTATGTTCCCTTAATCAACAAGAGGATTTGTGTGAAGTTTAAGATGCAACTGAAATCTTAGGTAACATCAACACAAGGGAGAAGAGGGAAATTAAAATCTGGAATCATCAGAGGCAAAAGCAAAAAGAAGAAATTAACTTGGTCTTCAGGAGGATGGCATCAAATCAGTGTGGGGGTTATGGTGCATTTTTAACCTCAAGCAATACCAACATGAGAGAGGAGAGAAAAACATCTGAAAACATTCATGCTTCATAGAAAAAAAGAGGAAAAAGAGTTTGGCCCTCACAGATTGATGGACACAGAAACAGTATGAGGCAAATGATTTCATCTTCACAATAAACTAGAGATGTTTGTTTATGGTTCTGCTATGTTGTCTGCAAATATATTAGGTGCCTAAAATGTATGAATGAATAATGAGGTATGTATATTTACCTCATATTTTGACACGGGTGTATATAAACATTATGAATTGTCTTACTCTACATAAGTAAAACTTGTGCAATTCTTGAAAATATGATAGATATGATGCTCATTCTAATAAGAAAAAATAAATAAAAAATTATAATTTCCTTTATAATTTTAGCAATGTGCAATATATAAGCTGTGTTTCTTATTTCACATTATATACTTAAAATTTCCGTGTATACATTACAAGCATAGCTTATGGCCAAGAGCACCTGTACACTTACTTTCATGCTGTAATGTTAGTAACAGTTCTTGAAGCTGTCTTGTGTATCCTTTGACAACTCAAACTATGGTACTTAAACCTTGCTAATACATCTGTAGTTGTTATACATTTTATCATTTATATACTGCACTTGGTTTGGATTAGCTGAAAAATTTGTTGTAAACAAATCATAAGTAAATGTACTGGACATATCAGCATGTGCATGGCAGAGGAAACTAACCTGTGTGCACAAACAATGTTCCTGCCAGTTTTACCCTTTTGTACTAGCTGAATGCAAATGGTGAATGTCTGGATAACAGTTGTACAGGAACTTACTGTATTTTATTTCTAAAGGCAAGCATGGAACAACTTTTATTTCTTAATTATAGAGAGAGCAAGTTTTACTAACCATCTTATTAACTTACCAACTAATTTTAAGCCATTTTACAAAAATATTTACCAGTTATGTTAAATACAATGTTATAGCTAAAGATCATCCTGATAAAAATCTTCATGTAAACTTAAATTCTGATACTTAAATGGCTTTCACTTCTATCAAAAATATTTGTAGAACTATCATATGGCTAAGCTAGCAATGATTATGTATTTAGATTTCATTACCATCAAAAGAAACAAACAAACAAATGCACTGCTTGGTGAACACACAGACTGTTCCCTCTCTTAGTCTGCTGAGGTGAGATGTTTAGGAGAAGGACTCCATCATGTGGTCATCAATCATTTTGCGATGCACTGTCCAGAGATCCTGCAAGACACACGGGTACTGTTACTTTGCTGCTTTAGAAAGTTGTCATCTTTAGAACTATGAAAATTAAAATTTTCATTTATTGCAAGGGTTTTTCCTTTCAGGCATACATTTCCATTTGCATCAACAAGCTTCTAGGATAATTTTTGGTAACTTATAAAATGTACTGCAGTCATTTATACACAACTACAAAAACAGCTGCATAACTCTGCACCACCACTACTAATACTACTACTACTACTACTACTGCTACATATACTTCCGTCTGCATCTTATGAAGGTTGCATGGACTTTTCCCTAAACCAACAACTAAACATGTATCAATCCACTACACAAACAAAAGCATACTTCATAAATACATACGAGAAAGATGTGTCACAAGATTCACAAATATCAATAAATCTACACATTTACACAAATACACAATACAATACTCAACTCAAATACAAAAATATTCTTATCAACAGAACACATTATTCTTACAGCAAACTAAATTATAGTACTGTACTAATTTAACCTCTCTACCTATATCTGAAATTTACTCCTAAAGAATTCCCATTAAAGGGAAGATTGAGAAAGGCAAATCTCCATTAATTCCTAGCCTTGCATACTCTGATCCTATTATTTCCTGGCCTTGTTTACTCTGATCTCATTTATTCCTGGCTTTCTATACTCTGATCCCATTAATTCCTGGCCTTGTGTATTCTGATCCTCTCACTCTCTCTTTCCTCTCTCATGTTCCATCACTGTGTCCTCTCAGTCACTGAAAGTTTATATGTCTATCATACTTATATACTCTCTCTTGTTTGAAGGCATGGAAAAAAGAATTCATATGCAGAGAAGACAGAGCAATATAAAAGACAAATACTTCTCAAAACTCACATCAATCATACCCATCTTCAAATTTTTATTACACACACCACAACCTCAACCAATCAATTTCTTCTGCACATCTTGCACACTTCTTCTCAATATGTACTCATTAGTCTTATGAAGTCAGGTATGTTGGTGACAGAAGACAAAGTGAATGTGCACTGGAAAGTATCGGATAAAACAAGCCTCTGAGAAAAAGGCTGAGGAAAAAAAAAAAAAAAAAAAAAAAATATATAATATATATATAGATATATATATATATATATATATATATATATATATATATATATATATATATATATATATATATATATATATATATATATATATATATATATATATATGCAAAATACATACTTACATAAACTGGAATGCTAAACTGGAAAAGATACCTAGACTCTCAACACAATCAGTCTATTGCAAGAGGTTTTGGTCATAAAGTATGCTGTGGCTTAACACTAACACATTTTTCCTAAAGCCTTAACCATGGTGAGACATTTCTTCTAGTTCTACAGCCACCTCCAAACAATATGCTGGCTAGAAACTAAAAAAAACTATTCTTTTTACACCCCTTCTTTCTTCTAGATGCTTATGAAGACTTAACATCTTGCTTTTAATGCTGTGAATTGTTATATGTCACAGTGAAATAGTTAAACTACTTATCAGATGTAAGGTGGGAAGAACAACCCCTGCCATGCATCATCTTTACCTATATCTCTTGCTGTCATTTTTACAATAATGTCCTCTTCATGAAAGACCGCAAAATTACCCTGAATTAACACACAGGCTTATTTAAAATGAAGATTGTAAAGCTGGCTTGAAATAATTAGAATGCATTAATGCAACAATGGATGACATAATTTAATCTTATAGGAAAAATGTTTCCCTTTTCAAAACCTACAAATCTACATGAGTATGTTTTGTTGAGGTTCTTTGTCTAAATCACATTCACTTTTAGTCTTTTCTCTATAATTATGTAACTGATTCATTCTCTTGGATCCAATATCCTTTATCTTCTCTAATTTGCTTCTTTAAAACTTTCAGCATTGCTATACTTTTACTTAGACTCCTGATGCTATTCACATTCACATCAGCCACCTCATTTACTTCTTTCTCTTTGGTATAGGCACAAGCTCCTTGGCTGTATTTTTCTCTGGATTCATCCACTGCTCTGTATGAAACTGCCATGCTGATCACACTGCATTCTTAGTTATCATAATAAACTGCTAAATATTTTGAAATAGTTGTTAAAGTTCACAAAACATTCTGACAGTATTCATGTCACATCCCACCATAAAACTCCTACATCTTAACTTCCTGCTCTTTTCTCCTAACTCTGCTTACTTCCAATCCTCTTATTTTTATCTCCTACCTCCTTCCCATTAATGCCACTTCTTTTAACTGAAATATCCTTCCTCATAACTCAAAGTTTTCCAATAGCTATGAATCATAGGTGATAATGGTAACCAAATAAAATGCAAGAAAAGAGTTGGCCCACAGCTTGAATAAAGGCTCTGCAGGTCTTATGCTGAATTTCTCTTTAACACTTACCTTCAAGCGGGTAATTTTTGCAAGCATGTTTTATTTTTGTTAGTTAAGCCTCATTAGTTACAATAGTGTTCCTAGAAAAAAAAAGTTACCTGGTAAGACCTGTTTCATTAATGTGAAGGATAAAACTATCATGTTTCATTACAGAGGAGGATGAAACTATCAGGTATCAGGTAGAGACAGCTCCAGACTTGAAGCAGCTTTCCTATCTGGATTTCTAATGAAAGCGACGTCCTATTTTTTCATGGCAGTTATGAGAGAGAGAGAGAGAGAGAGAGAGAGAGAGAGAGAGAGAGAGAGAGAGAGAGAGAGAGAGAGAGAGAGAGAGAGAGAGAGAGAGAGAGAGAGAGAGAGAGAGAGAGAGAGAGAGAGAGAGAGAGAGAGAGAGAGAGAGAGAGAGAGAGAGAGAGAGAGAGAGAGAGAGAGAGAGAGAGAGAGAGAGAGAGAGAGAGAGAGAGAGAGAGAAATACAAAGGTGGGTAGAAGGTGTGGCCTAACTGACACATCAGGGGCTTCTGGACACTAATACTCACCTACTAAATACTTTTGAGTTGACATACTGCTTTGGCAAGAAATAAAAGTAATAAGGCTACTTCATCAAGTCTGGAGCCATCTGTTTTATATCACTATATACTGTCTCAGGAAAGCTCAGTGATAAATCTATTGACCAGTATTTGTTACCAGTAACCTAGAAACAAAAGCAAAGGCTTATTCTCAGTAGCTTTTGTAAGTATACACACAAAAATTCCCCAGCTTTGTGAGTGTAACTGCCAAGATCTTGACACTACTGAAGTTGCCTTACCAAGTGTTCCTGCTCTGCCTGTAGTGTACGAGGAGCACAGGAAGCAACCGTACACATACAGCATGAGAGCCGTTTGTAGATTTGCATAAAAGCAAATAAAAACCATAAAAAATTTGTTATAGTTTTCTTCGTCTAATGAAACAAGCAAATTCCACATGGAATGGTGTTACAACCAAACAAGCAATGTAAGCATACAAGCAACCATCACCTTACTGTGGTTCCTGATCCATCAGGCATGAATGTATATCATGGAGTGTCTGTAAATAATTTTTTATTGTTATACACTGAAAGAGAGCAGCTGAAGACTAGATGAACTGTGTTAGTTATGCTACATACATAAGAGTCTACAAGTCAACAAGATACAAGACACAAATTTTCAAGAATTCAAGCATTTTAACTTTCAAGCTGATAGTTATTACTTCAAATTGAATCAGATTCTTTACTACGAGTTAATCAGAATAGCCTCAAGGCGCTGGTCAATTATAAATAAAATCACAATAATAAAAAGCTGTAATATGACATGCAATAATTTACAAGAAAAAGGAGATCAGCAAGAATATATAATCAATACTTTGATGCAAGTCTTTTAATATATATATATATATATATATATATATATATATATATATATATATATATATATATATATATATATATATATATATATATATATATATATGAGGAAAGCATGTAAAGTATGCCTTAAATATGACACATTCTAGACAAAAGTCTTCACATAATATAACACATGTGAAATTAAAGACAAACACATGCTTGCATGCAAAATAGAATTTTCAGAAATTAAAGATAATTTTAAATTTCCCTGAAATAAGAATATATATATATATATATATATATATATATATATATATATATATATATATATATATATATATATATATATATATATATATATATATATATATATATATACCAACGATTATCAAGTTGATTGATCCAGAATAATATTATAGTATAGTTCAAGTGAGGCTTCAGATGTGGGCTATTCCCTAATTTCCAGGTGGAGTTTTATACCAGGCCATAGAAGGAAATGCCTTCATCATAATTCTTGTAAACTGACTGCAAATATCTTTTTTTTGAAGTGCTATTATGGGCAACTTTTATTTTCCCTCTCCTTTTACTTTTCTTCTTTTTTTTTTTATTCTTGGAAAGACTCCCTAAAATGTAAAAATAAATAAATAAATAAGAAAAAATAAATTAATAAATACTTTTCTGATGCATAATATCACTGTCTCATCTGTGTTGTCTGTTGAGAGCATGACATTCTCCACAATTCAATAATACCACCACAGCACAGTACTATGGGAATGTATGTATGCTTATATCAAATGCTAAAAACTGAGTGACTGAATGGTATCCTACTTATGACAAAAAGAATGGTAAACTCATTTCTATTACTCAATAATATAGCATATCCTTCACTATTGCAATTTTAACTAAAGTAATTATTACATGATAAATCAGTTATATCAAAGGTAACATGCAGCTTTTAAAAGATCTAAATACCTACATGCACTGTAATGGGTTAGTTTTTGTAAATTTCCATAGATATTGGTGGGTTAGCATGTGGGTGATTCAACTTGTAACTCATCTAGACGCCAAGATTATTTCGCTGATGTCTTTTGCAATGATCAGTTTTTAAAAGAAGCATTTAACACTGATTGGATATAATTTGAAGTGTTTTACTATATTCTGAAGTTGAGAGAACAAGTAACAAAAAGAATCTCTTACACTGGACAATGCAAAGGTACATAATGATATGAACATTCAATTTTCCCAGCTGACTTCAAATACTGAAGTACAAGATCATACACTCCAAGTCATTAACTAAAAGGCTGATGGTACAAATACAAATTTTAAGTATTTGACTTTAAAACTGGGAAGACTGCAATTTAGTAACAAGAGAACTGTTCACTAAAACTTTATAATGAGAATAAGTTAGTAGCAAAAGAGAACACCAACAACAGCCTTACCTTGAAGTACTTGACTGTCTTGACCTTGAGCTCCAGTGTTGCGTCCTCATCACAGAGCATGATGGTCCGTGGATGCTGCTGGAAGGCTGACACTGTCCACATGTGGTTCACTCCCTCCTCAATGGCCATGTGCAGTGCATAGGCCTTGTGTGAGCCTGTGACCAGCACCATCACCTGGGGAATGCACCAGATCCTTCACACAAAAGATAAAGTGCAAAGAACAGCTACAAAATAGGTATCATACTTGAGAGATATTAGCTACACTGTATGAGAGATGAGAATGAGGTGATATGATTATGATGTACACATGTGTAAAAAGAAAAGACTGATATCACAGATTTTGTGGTACCACAACAATCAACACTAAGAGGATAGAGTAAGAAACTGTGTAAAAAAGTGAAAAAAGATGCTAGAAAGTATAATTTTCCTGACAGACCAATCACCCAATAGAATTCGTCAAATGACAAAGTTGTGTGCAAGGAGCATTTATGACTTTAAAGATAAATATGACAAATTAACTTTTAAAAGATGGGACATTATGAACATGACTCAATCCTATAGAAATACAATTAGGTAAAAACAACTAGATAAGAACTAGATGAAATCTACATAGGTATATATTAAATTTTCTTCACATTCAGATGCCTTTGCCTTATATTCCCTTGTCTTTTCCCCATTTCCCAGAATCAGACTGCTTCATATGAAAAAAATAAAATCCTTACCTCCCTGGCATCCATGACTGTGCCAACTCCAACAGTGAGGGCCTGCTTGGGCACCTTGGACATGTCATTACCAAAGAAGCGAGCATTGGCAGTGATGGTCTCCTGGTTCAGGGTTTTAACACGTGTGCGAGACACCAAGCTGGAGCCAGGTTCATTGAAGGCTATGTGTCCATCAGGTCCAATTCCTGAGTTTGAAAAACATAGGGATAAGCAGTATTCTGAAGCATAAAGTCCTTCTTAAGGCAATATGTACAAAGCTGACTATGGTAAAGGACATGTATCCTCACAGTGGTCAAAGTAACTCTATGAGATGATGATAATGAATTTAAACTGAATATCAAATGGTTGCCTTGAATGGGTAGCCAATAAAAACTATAAAATCTTATTTAGGCGAGTGTTGCACCATTTCTTAATTATAAATGTGCTGTCATAAATTTTTTGTATATAGTATGCATGTTGCAAAATAGTCCTCCTTCAATTTTCTTCTTCTTCTTAGGTGTGAGAAACCATCAGGCCTCCATATGGCAATCCCTGTATGAAACATACCTACCTCTTTCCACTTATCTTCCTCATCCATAAATTTATCTAATAATCTTTTAAAGCTACTTAATGATTCAGTACTAGTCTCATTACTGAGTGATCAAGGAAATCTTTGAAGTATTTACAAAACATTAACTTTTATAGCCATACTTTACCTCCCATGAAAAGTTCAATGCCACCTGCTTCCTTGATCTTCTCTTCATATTGCTGACACTCTGTCTCGAGGTTTGGTGCATTACCATCAAGGACGTGAGCATTGGCTGGATCAATATCAATGTGTTTGAAGAAGTTCTCCCACATGAAGCTGTGGTAACTCTGGTCGTGATCCCGGGGAATGCCTGAGAATATTAATATCATGAAGGTTCACAAACACCATCAACTGCTTTATCATTTTTACTATGAAAATTCATGAAAAAGCATTAAAGAAAATATGAAATGAATATAAACCCAAGCAGAGTCTCTTACACTGAGCAAACATGAACATGAAAAGGTAATGGGACACAAAATTAAAACAAGACACTGCTGAATGATTTAACAGGAAGATGTTCACTACTCCTTTAAATTCATCAATGCTTCTCATTTATGTGTCTGGATTCACACACTAAATAATGTTAAAGAACAGTTCATACTTCTACTGCTTTTATATACTTAGTTGTATAAGTAATAATTGCCAAGATGCTGAAAATATAGAAGTGAAATGTTAAGAGGGTACAAGAAACCTGCCACTAATCTCATGGTACACAATCAACAAGAAGGCTGAGTGATGCTGCCTTGGTGTGTTGTTAGAAGTTGCCTATTTACCTGTTGATGCAAAAAATAAAGTATATAAAAAAGTAAAGAATTAACAGAATAATGGAAAAATAAAAGTCAATAACCTCATGCAGAAATACTACTTTGCAAATATGAAACTGTGAAAATTATAAAACTATAAATTCTAACCTATGCCAATAACAAAACCTCTCCCAAAGTCCATTTCAAATTCAAAATTCCTATACTTTCAAAATTTATAAGGAAAATCCTTTAATTCATGAGGCAGAGCAAGGTAACACAAGATCCCTCCTTGGGTGTCATTTCCTCATTAAACACAAAACTGGCCATTGCTACTCCATCACACATACATCATCAGAACATGTACATGAATAAATATCAATCAACTAATTATAAAATATTAAACAAGCGAACACACAGTGGACTAAATAAGATGCATACTAACCAACATACTCATCCATGTTGAAAGTCTTGACATACTTGAATGAAATTTTTCCAGCTTTGTGGTACTGCACTAGCTTCCTGTAAGTGCCAAGTGGTGTGCCTCCTGCAAAGACACAAATTCATTGAAGCATAATAATTTGTCTTTATCAAGAAATTCATCTGGTTGAAGCTGTAACTAAAAAAAATTTCACCTTTAATGCTGAAAAGACTAAATATTTAATAGGTAAAAATTTTTACTTTTGTGAAAATCTGTGTTGATGCATTCTGGTACAGTGCTTTGTGCTGCATTACATGATAATTTGAATGATCACCTCTCCAAAAATATCTACTTTAACCTCCCTCAGAAAAATCTCTAGTATTTTCTTATTATTACCTACTAGGGTCTGGTTATGGAAGTGTCTTGAGATGACATTACATATACCTCATATACATAAAGGAAATATTATGCTGTTTTACTGAAAATGAAGAAACATGAAAGGTGAACGCTCAGAAAACTCCTACATGTAAAGGAAATCTACACAGCTAGCACTCAGGAGTAAGGTAAAATCCCTGTTATGGCTCTTGAGCTGAAATGTGTGTGTGTGTGTGTGTGTATATATATATATATATATATATATATATATATATATATATATATATATATATATATATATATATATATATATATATATATATATATATATATATATATATATATATATATATATATATATATATATATATATATATATATATATATATATATATATATAAACTCCCTACTACAAAAAAATAAAGTGTACAAAATGCCTCACCAGTTGGCAGACCAAGGACAAAAAACTTGTTTGGTCCAGGACTGAAGTCATTGATCCTCTTGATTATGTAGCGGGCAGCCCACTCAGCAACCCGCTCGCTGTCTTCAAGGATCACAAGACGCATCTGCAGAGGTTAATCTCAGTCAGTGTCAGGGTTTTAAAATACATAAAAAAAAAAATGCATTCTAATATTTTAACAGGATTTCAAAAAATTTGATGAGCAATGTGATTTAATTTACTTAATTGATCACAATACTGTGCTAAAATAAATAAATTAAAAACATAAGATATGACTGATACTTTAGAACTCACTATGATGTAAACTCAGAGCATGTAACTATCTATCTATCTATCTATCTATCTATCTATCTATATATATATATATATATATATATATATATATATATATATATATATATATATATATATATATATATATATATATATATATATATATATATATATATATATATATATATATATATATATATATATATATATATATATATATATATATATATATATATATATATATATATATATATATATATATATATATATATATATTACTAAGTAGGTGCATTATATATATATGTGATCACAATGCATTATTTTGACTGGTCAAAGTTAAGACTGCGTTCTTTTAATATGTGGTATGAATATAGATAATTAACAGTATAACAATGTGCTGTGTCATGTGACTCTGCTGCCTGTGGTGGTGTGGTAGTGGAGGCATCAAGACAACATGGTGATACAGTCTCAAGGCCATGCTGCCTCACAGACCTCACCCACACAGCATCTCCACAACCAACATGTTCATAGGTACATATCATGCTGGCCTCCAGAGGTCAAGCTAACTAGATTTGGATTTTCATTTCTATATCAAATTAAAAGGAGAGAGAAAGGAAAAGAAGTGCTGGAGGTGGGAAGGCTGGAAGGAATTGGTGAGCTGGTAGTAACAGGAAAGGACAGGGGCAGGAACCAGACTGGTGACTTCTGAAAACTTACATCTTGCTTAGGTGGGAGTGCATTTCACATTTCATAGGACTTCATGTAGGCCATGGTGATTGTAATGGTTTGATTGGTAAAGATTAATGGATCTTAAGTGCCCTGCTGCATGTCTTATCTTCACCTACTCTTTCATATTAGCAGATCAACCTTAGCTGGTGTTTTGAAGAAAAGGATAATTTGTCTAAAGGCTTACATGAAAGAGAAGCAGTCATGAACTAAATCCAAAACATGATGCTCCAGGTACACAACTCCACCCAGAGCCATAGACCATGTGAAGACTGGTTGTTAAACTTCACTATCCAGTTATTGGTCAAACTGTCAAGATCTGGTGACCTCTTGCTCTTCCATCATCCTTATCAAGTGTTCCCTGTCCAGAGTCTCAATTTGCTTTCATGCTCTGAATAGCATAATAACATCTTTTTTTTTTCTTTTCTTCCAACCTTGCCAGTTTTAGCTGACTCGATCTTTACTAATAAACAACTGCATGAAACTCTGAAATAGTTTAGTTACAGCACTTTGTATTCTTTCTACCATTCCCATGTTTCTTCTTGTGGAATGACCAATTCACAGCTGTATACCAAAGCCTTGATTACATTAATAATGCTTAATTAAAAGTCTCAGCATTGCCTTACTCTTGTAACTGAATGACAGCCAGGTTTTACAACAATTTTGAAAATATTTTCTCATTCTTATAGGTAGCTAATTAAGTGTCATTCTTATGTTTTATCACTGGCATATTTATGTTTCTCTAGAGGTGGCAGACTCTTGTGTCAGTATTCTTCATGAGAAATGTGAAGTTTTGGTAAAGGAAAATGTTCAGTCACACATCTTACAGAGAACATTACTGTACTAGGAAAAGGGAAATATAAAAGATATATGCAGTACCTGTAAATATTTGAAATGAGTCTTAATAGGAAGAGAAAACCCAAGCAATGGCAGGAATGTGACGGCTGACTAAATTCCACTTGTGCCACGATGACCATGATGAACTGACTGATAAAATGTCATGTACCTTGACTGATCGTCCACTTGGTAGAGTTTTATCCCTGATAATTCCCACTCATAGCTTAATCCCTCAGATCCACTCTTCAAGTGTTTTAAACCATTGATAATTGCACTGTGTGACACCAATGCCTTGGAAGATAAGCTCCCCGTTTCTGTCCTTGGTTGTCATTTTGGCGTGAGGTGCTTTGTGCCACAC
Organism: Scylla paramamosain; assembly: GCF_035594125.1. Classification (NCBI taxonomy): domain Eukaryota; kingdom Metazoa; phylum Arthropoda; class Malacostraca; order Decapoda; family Portunidae; genus Scylla; species Scylla paramamosain. The sequence continues at coordinate 13,688,379 of NC_087164.1, forward strand.
CGTTGACAAGAGTTCCAGTCAATGCAGTTCTTTGTGTTGGGGCATGCTGACATGCATACATAATGAAATTTACATCGTGAAACAAAAGCTAAGCCGATACATGATAAAGGCACAAGCCACCATATAAATACAGTAGATGTTAGCAGGTGACAGAACTAGCTAAATGTCAACTCCATTCTGGTTATACTATTTTTATCTATTTATTCAACATAAGTTCCAGCTAGTTTTGAGGGCTGTATGGCAGCCGCCAGCGTGGCGCCGGCACAGCAACTGTTCAGTCACCCCTGCAGACTTGCACACAACCACACTCACAAACACAGTTTATGCTGTGGCTGCGGTGACTTTTTACTTATCTCAGGCGGAAGGAACCTCTCTCTCAGATATTACCATTTCCTTACGTACCTTGAACTTATCACTCTTGCAAGGACAACCACCGCAAGTGCTGATACACAGGCTCGAAGCTGCAACAACTACGTAGACCGGCCAGCAACTCACTGATAGTAATAGCAGCAGCAAGGCCCTGGAGACACGCAAGCCATGTGAACGATAACTTCCACCAACTTCGCCCATTTCCTTATTCATTCGTGATTTCATATTGGTTCACACTGCTTTTAACTTCCACCAACTTAGACCTTTTCCTTTTTCATTCGCGATTCCATATTGACTCGAACTACTTTATATTTTACTTTTTCATATATTATGTACTATTATTCACCCAAAACGTTTACTCAAGATGCTTATCAGGATGGCTACAATATATGCCTCCTTCCCTCTCTTTCCTTTCTCTTATTAACCAAAATTGTTGTATTATTCTCTTCGTTTCCTAAACATATTTATTTTCAAATAGGTATATTCATTAGTTCATTATCTTCTTAGGTCTATGCAAGCTAATGATGATTATTATGCCGATTTGTGACATTCCTTAAAAGCCGGCCAGTGTAACGAGCAGACTACTGTTCCTAATTTGTAATTAGTTTAGTGCTAGTTGATTAGTTAACAAGGTATGTAACCACTGGATGGTACATTTAGAGGGGATCTGATAGAAGTCTCACAGCCTCACGGTCTCTGATCGGCGTCACACACACGAACACACGGTTAAGCTTGTGGGAGTATAGTGTTAACACCACCATCACATCATACCATAGCACACCACAAGACATCACCACCACCTCATCACACCACGCTCCACCACTACCACCATCCACCACCACACCACACCACCACACACCACCATACCATCACCACATCCACCATCATACACACACCATACCATATCACACATTGCAAGTGTTTCTAGGTAATTTAAAGGCTCGATGTGTAAGAGGAGGTGGAGGTAGAGGGAAAAGAAGGAGTGTTAAGGGAAGGGGAGAGGAGTAGGAGGTATTGAGGAGAGGTGCAAAAAAAAAAAAAAAAAAAAAAAGGCTCTACATCATCCTTTTATTTATTTTTTTATTATTTTTTTATTAATGGAGTTTGCATTGTTTTGCTATTCAATTTATTAATATGGAAGTGTATCAAGTTATAGTATATAATAAAATCTTGTTGAACTGCTTTTTTTTTTGTTTCCGGCTAAAATAATACTTTCGTCATTTTATAACTTTTCATTTTTTTTTTTATTAGCACGCCTAGGATTGTTTTGGTGTTTGATTAAAAACTTTAAAAATATATAATAAATGTATCCCAAGTAATAATATCCAATAAAATCTAATGTAACAATTCGTATATTAAAATTTCATATAAGTGCGTTTCTAGATTTGAAATAAAAAATACTTTCTTTATACGACAAGAAATTTGTGTTTCCTTTAGTTATCTGGAAAGTACTGGAAAGTAAAGATTTTTTGTATTCGGAATATGCAACGTAATCTAGTCTGGCTGCATTTTTCTATTTTTCTTCTCGATATTATATATATATATATATATATATATATATATATATATATATATATATATATATATATATATATATATATATATATATATAATATCGAGAAGGAAAATGCAGCCAGACTAGATTTTTTCTTTCTTTTTGTGGCCCCATACGTAAAAATTACAAATTGTGTTTTTGATTTTTCTTTATTATTAGTAAGGCTGGAAATGTTTTTATATTCCAGGTATCTATCAAATTATATGGCAAGTCAGAATATATAAAACATTCCAATCTAGTTCCTTTTTTCTGAGGGGTCAATTTCAAAATGAATTGACGTACGCGTATAAAAGCGTGACGTCATCGGTGATGTCATCATGTTATCGAGACCCGGGACATCCCTTCTTTCCTGTCTCTATCCGGCAATGTTCAGTGTATTAGTTGAAATATATGGTAGGTTAGAATATACAGCGCAGTCTAATGTGTGCGTCTTTCTTTTCGCGAGTTTCAAAATGAATTGCCGTATGTAAAAATAAGGACCCAGGCGAACATTTTTCCTGCCTCCCTCCCTGCCTGTACATCAATATTTGATTAAACCTCCGTATGTTTGCAGACTCAGACATGAAAGAAAGTCAGAATTAGCCATGGAAATAGACAAATAATCCCAAAAATACTCCATGTTGCATGTTACTTGTTGCATGTTGCAGCTTCGTTCAGAGCGCCCACTGAAACCTTCCCTCCTCCCTGACAATGTCTATTCGTCAATATTTCCCGACAGCGGTTTCACGGCTGGTCCGGCAACTCAGCAAATCCCGGCTGCATTTCGCTGCCGGTTGCATATTCCCGGCTAAAAGCAGCCGCGAATTGTTCCATGTAAACTCGCCTTTTAAATCACAACATTACTCGGCACCATTACCTTTCATAATGATACACTATTCAGTAATTTTTATTGCTAATTCCCAGCCTTTTATTAAAATTATACTGATTGACGTATTTGCAGATACATGCTGCTCTTCTCTGATAAACCCTGGTCTTGATATTGTGGGGGCTGCGATGATCCTATGGACTCTGCAATACACTCCTGTTGCCATTTTATGTGCTAACAAGGGTAGCCAACCAGGTGAGTCAACCACGTGAATCAACATATGACACTGGATTGTAAGAAGTATGAGAGATATAAGAAAGATTATGCGAATGATTTTGACTGAGTTATTAGAAGAGAGTAGAGAAAATAAGTAAATGATGCTGCTGCTGCTGCTGGAACTCTCACTGTAGAGTGTAGACGAATGCAAGGATAACTAAGGTAGTTAAGGAGCTCCTGGAGACAATGTGGAGTGTTAGATGTATGAGGAGGATACTATTCATTTTCTGTATATTTTCTTTTCTTCTACTAGAAGTGTGGCTGAGGAGATATCTCGAGTGACGCGAGCATTAAGATCAAGATCAAAATAAAAAAAAATAATTCTTTTAATTTATCGTTAATTATTAAATAAATACAATAATAATGTACTTATGTTATAAATTTACTGTAAGCATTGCAGAAGTTGATTCAGTGTAGTGTTTACCGTGTTGTTTATGTTGCGTCATGTGGCACCCGAGAGGACCAGCAGCTGTGTACGCAGGGTGAGTGCTGCAGCAGCTGGGCGCGGTGTTCACAGGGTACCTTGCATCACCTAGATAGCGAGGGTGGTTGATGTAGTAAGGAAAATTGTGTGAGGGAGAGGTTAGAAGCTTGCAGGGAATTGCGGATGCTCTGGTGTGATGTAATGCAGAGCCCCATGCCGCGCAGATGACAAACACTGCACCATCGGGGCCACATGTTTACTACAATAGTTGGCCACACTGTTAATCTGGCTGGTCTAGCAAGTAGAGAAAATCGGCTGTGAAATACGGGGATAGCTCAAGTCTCTTGGTAAGTACGCTAGTCCCTTAAAAGTAATGTTAAAGGCTTGGGAGAATGAAGGGCTGAATGGTGGGCACTCGTGTCGATGTGTTGTCCTTGACTGGCTTGGCCGCGTCCGGCAGATTTGAGCTACCAGTTATGTATTTTCCTTGCATTTTGCAATGTTACCATGTCGGGAGAGGATTTCTCTCTCTCTCTCTCTCTCTCTCTCTCTCTCTCTCTCTCTCTCTCTCTCTCCATGAGTGCCGAGTTATATACCGTGTGCAGAACCGATGGATGCAGGTAGGGTATATTAATGTTTTGTCTGTAGACTGATGAAATAAGAAATCAGTGGGGTGTTTGTTAAAAAAAAAAAGTGGTTAGTCTTGCAGAGGCCAGGCAGGGCATTGAAGGGTATTATTGTAACCAACAAGCACATGGACATTGCTTTCCTTCAAGTTTTACTGCTTGTCTTTTTTTTTTCTGTTTATCTCAGATTTTACACTTCTACTTGTATTATATAATATTAAATTCTAGAAGCAAATATTTTCCCACCTTTTTTTATTCTTAGGAATATGAGATGCCTCTTTCATTTGTCTGATTCAGCTGTTATTCTTAATTTGCAGCCTTTTCAGAAGTGCTGTGAGGGATTATGGAAATAATCTTAGTCTACTCATTTCCAGACGGTGGTTGTTTATTTCTCAGCAAAATATGGTGGTCTTTTCAAATTGTGATCCTAATCTATACAATGAAGGGATCATCAGTGAAATTAATAAAGTGAATTAAATTAATTCAAACCTAATATAGACCTTGGATAGAAACACTAATATTATATGAAGCACTGTACATTGGTGGTGTGCTTAATGAAGTCTCATGCTGTGTATTGAGAGGATTCAGCTAAAGTGTATAGGTATCATGTAGGTAGGTATAGGTATTAGGTAGGTTATTTTACCTGGTAGGACCTTCCCCAGCCAGTGCCTGCGCAAGACTAGATGGGGGAAGGATAGCCCCAGAAGGAACAGACAGATTCTCCAGTCAGGATTATGGGTAGTAGTACATCATTATTACACTTAGTGTGCTTGTTATAGTATAGGTTGTGAGATTCAGGATATTATCATGCTTTCAAGTGGTATTACTGCAGTTTTTAACAATAAAGAGCATGTTTGTATACTCGTATCTGTCCTCTTAAATCGTACTAGAGTATTTTGGACCTCTGCTTCATGTATCAGAAATCAGTGAATCAGTAACACATTTTTAGGATTTTACTGAATTTCTACTTTATCTTTGCTTTTAGGTCTCTTACTAACTGATAATAACTAATTTCTATTCGTGTGAGGTCAAGCTGGAGTTCACTGGATCCATACATTGTCTAACAAATCCTGTGTTGCAACTCTTTCAGCCAACTGATTACCAGTGTCCACTACAGTTTCACCTGCTGTTTTCAAAGTTTTGTATGTAATGCATGTTGTCATCAGTCTGTTGGCAGATATGATGGAAGACATAGGTATATGATGTGTGCTCTCTCAACTAGATACTAAGGGTTATTTTCTAGCTGAGAAGTTATATTTGGTCTTACCTAGCAATGGATAGGGGGAAATAAAGGTTTCTTGTCATGTCTGATTTAGTTTTGAAATGCCCTACTATATTACATGGGTAAAGGTGCTGTCACACTAGCACATTTTCGGTCAACTGATTTCTGTCAACTTTTGCCACGTTCTTTTGTCTTTTTCTGTCTGCATCGTCAAATGGAAATGATTGTCTTCACTGAGGAGGGTTAATGCCTACTTTTGTTGTCAAATGAAAATCCATGTTTATGATATAAAGATATACTAAGTAAACCTTATTTTTGAAAAAAAAAAAAAAAAAAAGATTTTAAATAAAGTAAATATAAAATCAATTTGTTTCACATGACATTTCATTTAACTTGTGGATATATAACAGCAAAAAGTGGCTTGCAGGGTTACATCTGTACTTTTGGAAGGTCTCTGTTCCCCTACTCCTGCATGCTGGATACCATTTAAACTCGTTTGGTTCATCTATGATTTAAAAACTTGTAATTAAGTGCAGAACTGTGACTGCTTGCATAATCAAGTGCAGAACTGCAACTGGTTGTCTGTGCATCAGCAAAGCAGCACTTGTGGAGAATTGGGTAAGCGATGATAATGTCACTCTGGGCAGGAGAAGCTAGAAGGCAGTATTTATGTAGCTATACAGAGAGAGAGAGAGAGAGAGAGAGAGAGAGAGAGAGAGAGAGAGAGAGAGAGAGAGAGAGAGAGAGAGAGAGAGAGAGAGAGAATAGTGCCTGTAGCCATGTTTGTTTACTGTCGACGAAAGTGCAGATGAATGGCTGTGCATGTGTGACAGGGTGTGCTCAAGAAATTGTCAATTTTCAGAAAGTTGACAAATGTCCTAATGTGATGGCACCTTAAGGCTGGAGCAAGGCAGTTAGCTTGACTTGTACAGCCAAGACACTGAGGAACATCAGTTAGTCCCAGTATTGATAACAGGGATGTTTGCCTTATTCTTAGGTGGTTAAATATTAAATTGTAACCTTGAGTGTGAGTGATTCAGATTTGAAACTGTACTGTTCAGTCAGGATAAAGATAATGAAACCTAGATTTTGCAGTTGTCTTTTTAGTACGGGTGTGTAATTTTGGGGTAAAAGTCACATGGGCTAACAAACTGGTACTATATTAACTCAGAATGCACAGTGTCCTTGAGCTCTTTTCCTGTAATTGAAGAAATTTGTTCACAAATCAGTTGAAAAGATGTTATTATTTACATAACACTTCCAGTACTTAATGTTATTTTTGTCTTGCATTATGTATGACATGTTGATTTAAGTGAAAAAAAATGTTTCTCATGCCAGTTTTAATTTCCAGATGTAACAGAGAATGCTTTACTTCTGCCCCACTTGTGCCAACCTCCTGATTGTGGAGGAGAGCTCACAGGTTAGTGGAGTATTTCTGAGCAACAAAGAACATACCTAGTTAAATGCCTGAAGAAGTAGCTTTCTCAGATTCCTCTTAAGTTTTGAATGTTAGCCTATAATACCCTGCAATATTTACTCTTATGGACCAGGGTTAAGATGAATACAGTACTTAACAGGGAAAGAAGCAGGAATACAGAAGTAACAAGGCAAAAATGGTAACAATACCAAATAAATATGAATTAACAAGAGTGGAGACGAATAAATTACCTTGATGAAGGTATTTATTGCAGATTTTTTTAAGGAATTACAGTACCTTTATGTTAGTCACCATCATTGAAGGATATTTTATGAATTTTCTTGTGAATATTGCCTTAATATCTGATTATTCCTATAGGGCATGCGGTTTTCTTGTGTTACCTGCCCCTATGTCTTCCCCATCAAGAGGTGTGTCTCCTACAAGATCTATCCCAAATTGAAGGCTCTAGATGATGTTCTTGGAGGTGCTGCTGCCTGGAAGAATGTAGACTCCACCGATGAGCCGTGTCCCAAGTGTTCCCACCCAAGAGCTTACTTCATGCAGGTACAGACAAGATCTGCTGATGAACCAATGACCCTCTTTTATAAGTGTTGTGCTCCAACATGTGGTCATCGGTGGAAGGAATAAGACTGTAAATGCTTGAAAAGTTGTGGACTGTACTAAGAACAGTGTTATTTGTTACTGGTGGCATTCATACTTTAGTTTTTATGAAGTGGTTATCTGTAATTCATAAATCAGTGAGGCGGATGAGTAGTACTATAGTGGATTGGTTAACTATTGATCCTCCAATGAATAATGTGGTGCAAGTACTGGAGGGGCCTTCAGTTGCCTGTCATGCCAAGAAAGCTGCTACTGCACTAGTCTCGGGCCACGTGATTGCCCTGCCTACAGACACGCTGTATGGAATTGCTGCCTTAGCCCAGAACAACACAGCTGTAGAAAATATTTACAAGATCAAGAAACGCAATTCAACAAAACCTCTTGCTATCTGTGTGGCAGAAGTAGCAGATGTGTACCACTGGGGAAAAGTCACTGTACCTCACTCACTTCTGAACTCCCTATTGCCTGGTCCAGTTACATTAATATTCCAGCGCACTCCCCAGCTCAATCCTGCTCTGAACCCTGGAACAGACCTGGTTGGCATACGTATACCTGATGAAGAATTTATCAGAACAGTGGTAAGATACTGTGGGTCACCAATAGCTCTGACAAGTGCCAATATAAGTACAAGGGATAGTCCTTTGTGTGTGGAAGAGTTCAGTGAGCTCTGGGACAAACTTTACTGTGTGTATGACAGTGGTCACATTGGTGAACAGACAGAATGCAGAGAGGGTTCTACAATAATTGACCTTTCTCAAACTGGATCATACAGACTTATTCGCAGAGGTATTGCCTATGAGCATACTACCCAGGTACTACAGGAGTTTAAACTGACCTTAATAGATTAACATTCTATTCAGTTACATGTAATTGAGTTCTTTTCTTCCCACTTTATTATTATTACTATTTGATGGAAACATGTTCACTCACCGCCTGAAACGTGAGAAGAGGGAAGCAGCTATCTGTAGTTCCCTGGTGACACGACTCAAGGAAGCTGTGCAAAGTGTGCTTCAGCCTGGAGGGACCACAAGCAACTCAGGACCAAGGTACTCACCAAGTGTACCACATGGACCAGTCCTGGGGCATTCGGACAACACCAACGCTCTGTGCAATGTCCTGGAATCCATCTTTATTCATGGCTTACGAGATTCCTTCAGTGAGAAGATGTCAGTCCTGCTTGGAGCCGACCCTGACCGAATGCCTGTCCCAAACTTCTGGCCAGTCATCCTGATCATCAGTCACAGGGACTCAATTGAACAGGTGAACACAGCTTCTTGCCTCTATACATTCTCCTCCTCTTCTCTTCTCTTCTCTTCTCTTCTCTTCTCTTCTTTTCTCTTCTCTTCTCTTCTCTTCTCTCCTCTCCTCTCCTCTCCTCTCCTCTCCTCTCCTTTCCCCTCCCCTCCCCTCCCCTCCCCTCCCCTCCCCTCCTTTCCCCTCCCCTTCCCTCTCCTCCCCTTCCCCCTCTTCTTTTCTCTATTGACTTAAATTTTAAAATATACTAAAGTGCTTATGATATTCACACTAAAAGATGATTCTTATGTATACAAATGTAATTCAGAGAATGTTTATTGAAGGTATGATATTGTATGTACTTTGGGGAATCTTGTAACCTTATGCATTTCCTTGCTTCTTTAAACAGGTCAATGAGCTGTCGTTCATCAGCAGTGAGGTGGGAAGAAGCCGGGCTTGGGTACGTTTGGCTCTCAACAATGGCCAGATCTGCAGTTATCTGAGTATCTTACTGCAGGACTCTCACACTCTGAAGGACTATTACAAGTGAGTGCCTGTTAGAAAAAGAGACCTGGCCATATATGTACAGCCTCTGATGGAGGCTTTGTGTAATTCAGACAAATAATGTGAGATGCAGTGTTGATGTGACTGGCTAGCCTGTGTTCCATTGCTCAGATATGTTTGGGAAAAGTTGGATTGTTTGGCAGCACATTAGCTTTACTTTTCTCTTCAAATTACAGGATTGATTGTAATTGAGTCATTTAGAAGACAAGATTAAGTTTTCTGAATATTTTGTTTGGCTTGGCAGAACTACAGCATTCCTGAGGGATCCTGAGAGAGCGGATATCACATTGGGTGTGTTGCAGCCCCTGGCCTCCCTTACCTTCAATTTGGCCACCAATGCTGCTGTGCTCAACACTTGGACTCAAACACCATTGGTTCTAGCTGGGATATGGACACCTAGCATTCAGGTGAGGCTGAAATTAATTGAGTATATGACATTCATTGATATATTTAATCATTTTTTCATGCCATTTTCTTTTTTTTCTCTTTTACAACCTTAAGGATCTATACATATAAAATGTTATTTATTGTACCTGCTTTTCTTGTTCATTAGCTCTTCATGTCTTCCAATTCATCTTATAAACCTATGTATATGTTAAGGATTAACAAATTTCCATGCATTAGTGAGCTGTGTTGTTAAGTTTGGGTTAGTGAATTCCAGTCCCACATTGTGAATCAAAGTGAACCAAGTAAAGGAAATGTGTCTGAAGTCTTATACAGTGATTCTGAAATAATATGAAAAAAAGATGTTGCCCCTCAGGGTGACAGATAATAAGATGTTGCCCCTCAGGGTGACGGATAATAGTCATAAGTTCATAGTAATGAAACACTTATAGTAAAGACTAATTCTCTTTTCCAGGGTATGATATCTGATCCAGTTCTGGCAGCAACAGATGTGGCGAGCACAGTTCATGATGTCCAAGCACATGGTGTGGGTATTCCTATTATCTCAACTCCAATCAGTGACCACATGTTTGACATGATCATTGGGGGCACACCAGAAACTAGTTTTATTAGTGACTATATGGAAAAAAGTGAAGTAGATACAGCAAAGCATGAAGACAAAAGTTCTATCAAGACCAAAGAAATTTTGCCAGACACCAAATCTAATGTGAATGAAACTAGTGAGAAAAAGAAAAAAGAAGCAACTTCCACCACAGAACAAGATTCTGAAGACAACAACCAAAGAAAACAAGAAAATGTTCTCCCTGATAATCAAATAAATCAGCTAGAAACTTCCATTTCAAGCACAGACAATGACAGAGTGTTTGGGAGGGATTGGAGCATTGACTCAATGTCTCACAGCACAATTGAAACAGCTCCAGAGTACAATAGACTTTTCTCAGATCTAGAAGGCCTTGGTGGATTCCCTTCTGTGCCAGGCCTGGTGGTGCCTGACCTAGACCTGTCACCATCTTCCACTCCAAGTGAAGAAGTTTCTAATGAGGTATGTAATAATAATTATAATTAGTTCATACTCACTAAACACAATAGAAATCTTCATTAATTATTTCATCATCATTGCTAAGGTAGTGTACTGGGTAACAAAGGCTTCTCTCCACTTTCTCCTTTCATTTCTGTTTGCATGTTGTCTTTTTTTGGTGTATGAAGCTGATTTTATTATTTTTTTCTCCCATTATTTTATTTCCTGTCTGCCATAGCTACATGTCCTGTCCATGAGTGGCCATGCATTTTACTAACCTATCTACCATTTTATTTTTTTGTTTTATATTTATGTTTAATATGATGACTGACATCCAATTTTGTCAGTAACATTTTATCAGTATTTACTACTCCTTTTTTTTAACACTTCCCATGTCCACTGATTTTGATTCCACAGGGTGAGCAATTGTATAAAGCTGGTTGCACGTGACACAGTCAATTTCCTTTATATTATATGCATTTGAAGCTTTCAAATCTCTTCTTGCTAGACTGAAACTGAAATTCAAATCATGTGGTTAACTTAAGTCTACATACTCATTTGTGTGCAGCTGGTTGTATTGGTTTCTTTTTGATTCAGTTGTGACTGCACTTCCTTGAGGGGTGTTCCTGTCTTCATGTTGTTGTGATGGCACCTGATCACCTTGCAAAATACATAAAATTTATGATGCTGTGTGGGTTACCAAAACTCTCTTTTCTTGCTGTCTTTTTTCTTACACTTCTTGGTGTTTTCACAAATCTTGCACCTAGCCAGACAAACTAATTCAGCAAAAATTTTTTCTACTTTTGCAAAATACTTAAGATCGGTCAGGATTTTGTGTTGGCTCTTTAGGAGTAATGAAAGTTCTGCAAACAGATTTTGTATTGATGTGTTGATATACCCAACTTTTCCTGTATTATGCTGCATGTATTACAATTTAATTGGCAGCTTCTTTTTGGTTCCATTATTTCTTTCTTCTTTTAAGGAGCAGCATGTTGCACAAATTTTTTTTCCCCCATTTCCCTTAGCCTGTCTTCCTGACATAAAAGAAAAAAAGATGAAAGGAAAATGCATGTGATGACTTTGATAATACTAAATAAAACAATTTGATTGATATTGTAAGAGAAGGTCAGTGCACCTTGATGCATACAGAAAATTTACAGTGTTGCAGTGGCAACTATAGTAAATCTGTTTTTTACTGAACATTTAGGTGTGGCCTGTGTGGGGACTCTCCTGCCCATTGTTCTGCCATGTCAGTCACAATACTTATTTTTATGTCTGACATATTCAGATGAATCTGAATACATCAATTCCTTGAATAAGGATGAAAAATACACAATACAATAGGCCAATAGAGGACCTTTAATTAAAGATGAGGGTATTCTCAGATAATCTTAGGTACAGCATAGGGAGATTTGGCAGGGCAGTGTAAAGCTGAATCCCCAAGGATGCCATGCTTAAATGTTCAGTACAAAATAGTTTTATGATAGGCAATGGACAGCTGGGTGATAGAAGTGGCAGGTCATCTAAATGATAAGAAAAATGGGTAACAGGCAACTGGGCAGTCAGGAATGAACCATTAGGGTGCATTCACACAGGCCACTTTGTGGTGGCACCAAGTGATGCCACAGAATCACTAGAACATGCCACAGTGGCCCACCATGCAGTGGCCTATGTGATAAGCCTTGCTGCTGAGGAGTACCTTGTAGGCCAACATCTGGTAACATGTATACTATGCATTGTGGCTGCAGCAACATGCCACTACAATATCTCCGTAAAGAAGCTCTATGCCACATACTCTGGAGCACTACTAGGGATGAAGCACTTCACCTGGCCACTGTTGTGTATCACAGTCGCCTGTATGTCAGCAAACAGCCATTTCTTATTTATACCAATGGAGTAATTATCTTGACTAATTTATGGATTACTTTCCATACTGTGGTAGAAATGAGTGTACTGGTAGTATATCATGTAGATAACATGTATCCCTTTATACTCTTTGATAGCAGTTTTTATTTCACAACCAGGGCCAAATTCCTAACACAGCAGAGGTAAATTTGTCCACAAAGGATCTTATGTATGTTAGAGGCAGAGTACGAGATGAGACTAATGTAAAATGTGATTAAAGGGAAGCATGTCATGGAAGAGCAGTGTTGGTTGCCAGTGAAGTTGTGAATAGCCAAGAGATGCACTCACACTCTGGCATGAAGCTAAATAATGTGAAATGTTTTGAATACATTATGTTGGATCACCCAAATTAAACTTTCTAGTCTTTTTGTGATACTGATGGTTAGTGAGTACTGATTTCCTGCAAATATATTCATTTCACTTCTCATGAACTTCGTTTCTTGTGAAGATGTGACTGACTTCATATATTACATGATATAATTGAAAGATTTTTAGGATAAGGATTCTGTATTTGCCTTTTTTCAAGTAATATGTTTTAGCAGCAATGATTCCCATGATTGTCCAAAATTATTGTATGTAAGTGGCTGTTTGGGTTCTTTCTTTTTGAGAAGCAGGTCAATAGATAGTGTTTAAAGCACTAGATAGTGTTTAGCTGCATATTTGTTCAAATTTAAATATATTGCGATGGAAATTTTACCATTGAGTTAGGTGCACAAAATGTGGTTCTTAGTGATAAAGATAACCACTGCCAATCTTCTGTATAGAAGCATGGATGTTGAGAAGTCTGTATTAGGTGCTGTGATAGCTAGTGTCAGGCACCTGACTGCCAGTAACACAATGGTTCAGGTGATCTAGGTTCTTCTTTTTGTTTAGATTTGTGTTGCTGGGATATTTGTAATTATGTAGACAATACATACAAATATATATGAATCTATGAATGATGCCAGTAGTAAAAGTGATGCTACAGGCATGGGATCCGGTAAGACAATAGTACTGTAAAAAAGTATTTGTGCGCTCATTTTCAATATTTGTTGTGTCATGTAAAATTCAAGAATACTATTAGCTGCATTCTAAGTCAAAATTCTACTGGCTCAGAAGTTATAGTTTTTATAGTCCTTTTTTCTTTGGGTGTGACACGTGTTCTGGTACTGTGTTTGTCAGTTTGCCTTTGTCTTTAGTAAAGCACATGTGTGTACACATATCAAATGTGGCATTTAACGTGTAAACTGCAGTTCTGTAATGATGTTTCGTGTTTTATGATGAGACTTACTGGAAATAAAATTTTATATATTATGCTTTATTACTTGCCATGACACATTGCTGTCTGCTCATATTATCATTGGTGATAATAGTCATATTTTAGTTTGCGGTTTTCATTTTGTTATCCCATTCATCTTGTTATCCAAAGTATATCAGTTATATTTGAAGAAGTGCTGGAATATAAGTAGTTTTTTTTTCAACAATGGTCTAAAAGTTGTCACACAGGAGCAGAGTAACAGTGGTGTGTCGTGCCTCAATGTACATTTTCAAAGTTGCCTAATTATCACAGAAGTCAGTGAAGTTGTTTGTTTGTCTTTCACTATTGTCTGAAATCTTCCTCCTTGATAGTTCATAGAAATATGATTAAAATTTTTTAACATCTGATAACTTAGACATAGACTGGGCATCACTAAAATATGGATGTAGTGCTTAGTGGAGTGAGACAGGTGTAATTTCACTTTTTACCATTTGTGTGCATTTCATGTTGAAACTGAACATTTGCATTGTGAGATGCAGTTTCAATAATGTGGTAGTGGGACATGAGCTGCAACTTGCATCAGGGCAGCTGATCCAAGCAAGACTCATGGTTATGTAAAATGAACTGGAAGGGTGATGCCAATGTCACAAGGAAGTGTTGCATGTTGGTTAAACTACAAGTTCATCAACAACTGAGATTTGTAACATGTAGAGTCTTGTGGAGAAATTTTAATCACATAGTATAAAATTATTTAATTGATGAAAGCCATAGTCCATTACTTAATCATTCTTAATCTTTTACCTTACTTTCTGAATCTTTTTATCTTATTGAGCAGGATAGACTAGCATCTGGAAGTCATAAGCAACAGTCAGCCACTTAGGTAAGCGAAACTAACATAGCTGTCACTTCCATTTGATAATAGAGGCTTGTGCCAAGGCAAGTAATATCTGGCAAGTGCTTAAGATCTCTATAGGTGTAGTAACTTGATGTCATCAGTGCAGGATCAGCAAGTGTCACATCCAGTTATTGCTTAAAGATAGGACTGGTTCCATTATGTCCTACAGTGACTGGGAATAAAGGAGACTTATTATCAATAATATTCATTTATGTGCTCAGTCAAGAAGGGCTTCAACATAGGACTGCTATGTATAATTTGGTAAGTTTGTTGTTTGACAGAAATAGGTTGATCTACATGTATGGCCGAGCTTTTGCAATTCATTTGTAAATCAATTCTGGATTAAAAGGATGTTGCTAACCTTGATTGCTGGTAAAAAAAAAAAAAAAAAAAAAAAAAAAAAAAAAAAAAAATATATATATATATATATATATATATATATATATATATATATATATATATATATATATATATATATATATATATATATATATATATATATATATATATATTTTAATGTGTTGGAAATTAACAAAGATGGAAAAGTAAACATGTTAAATGAAAAATATTATTTAATGAAAGTATTGTGGTTGCAAGACAACAAGAAAAACAAGTTAATTGGGATGAGATGTTAAAAAGGGAGAATGCATTTTTGTTTCTAGTTTTACAGAAAAAAAAAGGGATCCTGTGCCCTTCTTTCTCTCCTTAGTTGCATTTTATTTGGTCAAGGAATAGGAAGGAGTGATTCAAAATTCTCTTGTTTCAGGAAATACTACTGAATCCCAGTGGAGTCATTGCCCAAATATAATGATGCTTAGCATGGACTCATTTAGTGGTCTGGATTCAGATGATAATTTATTGCTATTAGATATTAAACTTGGCAGAACTTCTAGGAAGTATTTAATTTCATTTGAAGTAAAGTTGAATTTGGTGCTCTGTTTTATTGTTATCTTTGATTAATACTGCATAATTATTTTTTTTAATTTGTTTTTTAATTGATGTTCTGTTACATTTCAGTCATCTCAATCAGATGTTGCAGAGAAGCTGAGCTATGAGGTTGTTCCAGTGAAGCAACCCAGTGCTGAGGTAATGCATAGGTGACCATCATGCTGAGTGTGGCATGTCAAGTTTTCTTGTCCTCTTGTGAATACTGTTATTATGTAGCAACATTATTACTTTTGTAATGCTCAGATTAGGGATTTGTCACTTATATGATTGTATCCTTTCAGGAGATGAGATGCCTGTTGCCACTCCTGACCAGACTAACCACAGAGGAGGGTCTGGATGCTCAGGCATACAAGTGTAATCAGTGCAAATCCTATGTTGGCATGATCTATGGGAAGCCAAGGTTGGCAGCATGTGTGTTCAGACTTCAAGACAATTAAAATATATCAAAGAACAATCTCAGCATATAACTGTTGTCACGAATAGTGTCTAATAGGCAAAATAGAAAATATTTGAATTACCCAATATTATTGCCTTGGAAGGTAGACCATATGACTATGATGACAATGGCTGCTGAAAAAAAAAAATATCACAGTGCACACAAATTAAAGAGTCTTATAAGTAACTTTCTTATCTTTACAGGGTGTGCAGCTATGACTCCAAGTACTACTGTTATGAGTGCCATGAGAATGAATCTGCCCTGATACCTGCTCGTATTGTTCATAACTGGGATTTCACTTTGTATCCTGTATGCTCAGCTAATTTCCAGTGGCTGTCATCTGTAAATCACCTACCACTCATTGACTTGAGAACAGTGAATCCCAGGCTGTACTGTCACATTGAAGACCTGGCGGAACTACAGGTTTGCTTGCTTGTGTCTGAATAACTAGTTTAAAATTTTGAAATGCCCTGAGTGTTAGTAGCTTGTCAGCTCCATCCTTCTCCTGGTCATGTATTCATATTGAAAGAATGAGGTGATTTTAGGATAGAGAGAATTACTTAATTGCTGTTGCATAATAAAGTTACATAATTTGATAATGTGACCTTTTATTAATGTTGACACTAAGAATTAATGTTTATGATGCAGAAAGTTTTTGTTACCATAATTTTCTAAGTTTGCTGGTTGTGTGGTAAATGTTTGTTGAGACTTAGAATTCATTGTTCACAAAAATATTCCACGCTCAGATGTTGCGGACTCAGCTGTTGTATGTACGTGCTTACTTGTTCACGTGCCGTTCAGATGCAGGGCAGAAACTTCGAAAGCTGGTTTGGCCAAGGGAACACCTCTATGAACATGTACATCTATATTCTGTGTTTGTAAGTATATAGAACACTTTGAAAGTTTAATCTTTAGGATTTTTGTTTTAACATTTTGTATATATATATATATATATATATATATATATATATATATATATATATATATATATATATATATATATATATATATATATATATATATATATATATATATATATATATATATATGGTAATTTCATATTTAATATTGTAGGTGTTTGGGAAAAATTAGTTTTGTAAGTTTCATGAGGTAGTTGCATATCTTGGGTGCTACCTTAGGGGGACGGGCTTATGATGGTGGGTGAATTCCTGCATTGGCACTGCTTGTCAGGGGTGAGTGAGTAAGTGCCTGAGTCAAGGTGCCAAACTGCCAATGCACTGCTCCTTAGGAAGACATTTCACTATTTTCTAGTCACAGCAGGATTGCAGCACTGTGGGTTGATACTGGATTATCAAAGTAAATCCAGGAAACATATGAGGATATGAAATTGATTCCTTTCCCAAGCTTTTTAGGATTTTTCAATATAAGAATTGGGACACTTCCATTTTCTGTTAGCATATGACATTTCAATTACATATTTTCAGCAAAAGAGACAAAATTTTATTGCATGTAAAGTGTTCATCATACACATTTAAAAATAACAGATGTACTTTAATTCCATCAGGATTTCCAATTTGTGGCAAGTGGTCAGCTGGTTTCAAAAGTAAGACATGCTGTCACCTTTGGCCGGGACCACATTGCTCACTGTGAAGTGTGTTCTGTCCGGGGGTTCCATTGTGAACTGTGCTCAGACACTGAAGTGATATACCCTTTCCAGCTAGGAAACACTTATACAGTAAGTAGTGGCTATATGAAGATGATAATGCCTATGTCTTTAATATTCTAAAAATGCATTGCTTAGTTTGTTGTCTGCCTGCCTAAGCTGAATATTTCTGGGCATGTTGTTTTGGTCCAGAGTACAGTCTCAGCCTGGGACTGAGGACTATGAGATACACATTGCCATCAATTTCCACTATTTTTAACCAAATTGACTAAGATTGTATGCAATGTTTCTCTCTCTCTCTCTCTCTCTCTCTCTCTCTCTCTCTCTCTCTCTCTCTCTCTCTCTCTCTCTCTCTCTCTCTCTCTCTCTCTCTCTCTCTCTCTCTCTCTCTCTCTCTCTCTCTCTCTCTCTCTCTCTCTCTCTCTCTCTCTCTCTCTCTTACTTCTCAATCAGAATGGGAAGCATTGGGTAACTTGGAGCCTCTCCCAGATGAGGTTGTGATTTAATGAAGTGGCTGGTTTGTGGAACAAGTGTGTATCATTGCGGATAAGGTGGAGATGTTGAGTGAGCCATGAATGTAAATAAACAAGTGAGGCAGTGCTGTGGCTAATTGCAAGTAAAATTCTTTCTTCATTGTTAATTAAGCAATATAAATTCGTAAAGGATGCAAAAGTTTTCAGTACAGTTCGTTGTTAAAACATAGCAGGGATCTTGAATGAGTGTGAAGAAGCAAGGCATATGAGGTTTGTCAGGAAAACTGGTAATACTACTCCTGCAACAATTTATAATAACTTTTTGTTGCCTCAAGTTAGAACATCTTTACTCATAATTACTGCTTTATATTATTATATTTCTGATAAAAGACAAATCAAACAGCAATAGTAAGTCATAACTTTCTTTTATGTGGAGAAATCAATCTTTTCAAGGCTGTATACACTATCTCAGTTTTGCTCGTATATTGTATATGGAAGATATTGTGATTCCAAAATGCTAAGTGAAACATATGAAAGAAATTTATTTTCTATCCACAATACATGTACCTGACCATGATTTCGAGTGTGCTACCAGATGGCATTGCCACTCAGTGAACAGGTCCATTAGCCTGGTAATTATTTTCACCCTGCTACAACAGGCATCACTGTATGGCAATATATGCAGATATTTTAGTTCTTGATTGCATATAGGATGGTAGTAACTCTAAACATCTTTAATTTTCTCAACAGTGTGGTGTGTGCTATGGAGTGTATCATTCCAGCTGTGCACGTGGCTGGAAGGAATGTCCTCGCTGTGTGAGACGGGCAGCAAGGAAAGAACACCCTGGCCAAGAGAGCATTAACACTTAAAATTGTGATGTTAAATGATCCCCCTGGCCATTAGATACTTTAAGGTACTTTATTTTGACTTGAAAAATGTTGCAATTAGTTCAAGTAGAGCTTGTGATTATTGAACAAAAGCTTTGAGAGATTATTTAAGAAATTATGTTACTCTTTTTTTTTTTATTTATTTTTTTAAGAAAAGTGCCTTTGTATTTAGTGACAAAAATGAATATGTTATTTAGTGTTTGTATGGATATGAATATCTCTATGAAACTATTGTATGTGATGAAATGTTATTATTATGATATGCTATTTAAAAACTAACAACACTTTCTTACCTCTCATATCTGAAATATTTTGTTTAAAAATTTTGGGCATTGTATATTTTTCAAATGCAGGAGTTCTAACAATCACCACCATGATTGACAAGTTCACTGTTATAATTGTTGTGGTATTGTGCTCAGTGTGGCACCAATATGAAATAGTGACAGATGCAGTTCATAGTTTGTGTGAACCTTTAAGTAGTGTCCATTCAAACAAGGATAAAATAAATTTGATATGATGCCTTCATTTGGATTGGCCATTAATATGGGATTGATGATTTTAGAAAAGTTTTTTGATGGAATTGAGATGGTGTGTGTGTGTATTGTTAAATATATTCATGTTTTTGTGTGCAAATTGTAATTGTTTCAGGAAAATCAAGTGTGCTTCTTTGCAACTTTCAAACATAGTAAAAAATGGATGAATGATTTTTATCATTACCTCATGCATGAGTTATGGGTATGTTGTTAATTTACTGACTTCCTTAGAGTCAAAATACTGCTGGGTTAACCATTTTGCAGGATGAGCCAATACATGTTAGTACAGGTGAGCCATCACATGTTAGTAGGTAATAAATTGCAGAACTCTTGCCAAGTACCTGAGTTCTATTAAGTCCATGTAATCACAGACAAGGACTTGAGTATGTTTAAAGTTGTAAGATGTATACTTACTTAACCTTGCAAATGTTACATGAAATCTCACTTTAATTTTTCTTTTTAGACAGGATTGTTATTGCCTAGTTCAATAACGTTGGATAAGGCACAATACAGAGTGGAATGTAGTGGCCTCCATTGCTGATGTTCATTAGCTAAAGATGTGGATCTTTATTCTTTGCAACAGCAGGTCCTGAAGTGTTTCTCCACAGGTGTGAGGTTCTTCTCTGCCTTTCATGTATTCTTCATTTGATATGATATTTCCCTCTGTTGTTATATTTGGTTGTAAACATCAGTTGAGACAAAGAGTAATAGGAATGTGTAGGTCTTAGTTTGGTTGCTTTTGTCAGATGAAGGCTCCATTTCTGTACCAGCACTTCCTGATACTTTCATTTGAACATCTGAATAACTTTTACCTCACTACTTTTCTTAATTTCAATATTCTATGTAATGCAACTTGTCTCGAATATTTTTGTTAACCAATAGGTATCCAATTAGTGCACTTTTTCTGTACCGTAGATATGTATTTTATTTATTTATTATTATTATTAATTTTCTTTTATTATCTATTAAAGGCATTACCTGTAGTTGTTATAACACCTCTGGTGGACATCATGGGGGTTTTCAAGGATGCTTTTATGATTCTAGAGATAATTTAACAAGGATTCTGCGTCGTAAAAGACAGAAAAAAAGAAAAAAAAACCCATGTGAAACAGTAAAATAATTTTTACAGCTTTAGGAAATCTTTTGTAAGAGATCATAGCCTTTCAGGCTGAACAAATTTCACAAACATGTTTCGTGAACAGCAGCAGAAGATGTGCAGTGACTTGTGCTGAGTGCTTGGGTACGATCTCGATCTGTTATGTAAAACTGAGCAGGAGCTACACAGACCTCCAGCAGGTTAGTGTGCATCACAACATAGCTTGTGTTAAGTGGTGGGGCTGTATGAATATTGTTGCTGTCAGGTGTTCATGGAGTGGTAGGACTAAGTGAGTAGGGTGAAAGGGTGTGTGGTCCCTGAAGTACTGCGTCTGCATGTATTATGTGGTGGGTAGGACTGTATAACTGGTGATGAAGTTAGGTGTGCTTGAAGTAATAGGAGTGAGTCTGTACCTAGGGCGAGTGAACTAAATGGGAAGGAGGGAGTATGTGGTCCTGAAGTACTACAGGTGTGAGGCATTGCACTGCATATTGCTGTCCTTGAACTTTATCACTCAATGTGCCAAATAAATCACGTCCTATACAGGCAACAGTTGGCCTAAAGGCTCCCTCTATTTACCGTACTCCTTTTCAGATCACTGATTTGGCTGCACGGTCCATCTTATATTTACATCTTGATCTGGATTTACCCTTATTTGTGGGATCCGGATCATGATCTGGGTATTATTATTATTATTATTATTATTATTATTATTATTATTATTATTATTATTATTATTGTTATGATTACTATTATTATTATTATTATTATTATTATTATTATTATTATTATTATAATTATTATTATTAATGATGATTATATCAGTAGTAATAGCAGCTGTCATAAAATAAATTATTATAATAATTAAGTAGGAAGACAGTTGTTTAACTTTATAATTCTATAATAGCAGCAAGTGAACAAATATGGTGTATTATTTTTCAAACATGTTAAGTGTACTTACTATATCAGTATCTGGTCACCATGATGAGTTTAAACTAGGGAGAGAGAGAGAGAGAGAGAGAGAGAGAGAGAGAGAGAGAGAGAGAGAGAGAGAGAGAGAGAGAGATTAATGAAGAAAAGAAATGGATGGAAATGTTGAGAGAGAGAGAGAGAGAGAGAGAGAGAGAGAGAGAGAGAGAGAGAATTAATGAAGAAAAATGGATGGGAATGTTGAGAGAGAGAGAATTAATGAAGAAAAATGGATGGGAATGTTGAGAGAGAGAGAGAGAGAGAGAGAGAGAGAATTAAGTCAATGTGATTTCTGCTCCTGTGTTTCTTTGGAGGGATGCTCAATGTTTGGCAAATATGTTGTTATTTTGAGTTTCAGGCAGGACTGCAGGCTTGCAACATTCAATGAGCTGCATAGTTTGTTTTTTTTATAAAGTTCATGCTAGAAAACACTTGTTCACACAGGTAAGTAGATCCAAAAATAGAGAATGCCAAAGGCATATCTTTTCGTGTGTGTGTAAGTGTCTGGTAAGGAATTCCATAGTTCATACACAATCTGATCTCGTTTTTGTAGCCCAGACAGTTCAGTCCATTTGTGTTGAAATGCCAGTATAGCATGTTGTTTCTCCAGGTTTTCAATATTGAGATCATACCTCAGAATTTTGAAGTCCATAAGTCTTTTCCTTGCAAATCAGCTAATTCCAGTTCCAGTTCTGCTTGATTCACTCCAGTAAAAGCTGAAAAAATGAGTGAGTCTGTATCTGCATCAAGGGGGTTGATCACAAATGACAATGTGGCCTTTTCTTTTCTGAATTCTTGAAAACTTCCTTCAAAGGATTTTTTTAAAATTTTCATTAGTGCATTTTTTATATCAATATCCATCTCAAAGTCTGTTCCTTCTCCAAATTGCTTTAATGAAGGAAAGTGAATCAGAGAGCCTCTCTAAACATCTGTAACAAAGATAGTTTTCATTAAAAGGAAAGAACTTCCAAAAGCATCAGAGCAGTGTTTCCCTTTCCTTGTAGTTTCCTGTTGAGCTCATTTAAATGTGAAGTGATATCCACCAAGAAGTGAAACTTATGTAGCCATTCAGGATTTGTAAGGCATGCATATTCATGGTGGCCTTTCTCCTCCTGAAATTTCTTCACTTCCTCAAGGCATACTGCAAAACGTGCAAGCACCCGACCCCTAGAAAGCCAACGGACTTTGTTATGTAAGAGGAGGTCTGAATACTGGGAATCGACTTCTTCCAGAAGTTCACGAAACTGTTGGTGGTTTAAGCCTTTTGCCATTATTTTGTTAATAATTTTCATGACTTAAGTTCATTACTTCAGTGAACTCTGATGAGCACACAATACCTCATGGTGAACGATGCAGTGAAATGATATTACTTCACGATTCAGCTCTCGTTTTGAGAGAGAAACAAACCCCTTATGTATACCTGTCATACTCGGTGCATCATCAGTTGCAACAGAAATGATGTGGTTGGTCTGAATTCCTTTTTCCTTAAGGCAGGTTATAATTGTTGAAAAATATATCCTCACCTCTAGTTTGACCAGTGAGAGGCAACAAGTCGATGAGTTCTTGTAGACCTTCAGAGTTGACATACCTGCCAAGAGCAATTTGTGCAATGTCGTCAATATCACATGCATGAGTCATCAGAAGCAATTGAAAAGCCACAGGCAGAATTGATGTCCACAATTTGCTGATTAGTGATGTCTTGTGCAAATTTCAATGCTCTGTCCTTCATCGTTTTAGCAGACAATGGCACATTCTTAATTTTCTTAATTATTTCATCCTTGTTTTTTAATTCTCTGAACAGATGCATTGCTGCATTGATGAAACATTTTTTTTTTATATTCACAATCTGTAAAAGGCTTTCCACGTTTTGCTATTTCATAACTTATCACAAAACTGGCAGTAGTTGTATCGTTGCAGGGCTTCACCCACTTCGCCAATACATTCTGACTCCGCTTTGCTCTGAGCTGCAGTTCCTCCACAGCTTTCTTTCTGGCATCTCCAACTGGATAATTTTCAGCAGTCACTGTGTTCCCTCTGAAAATGCCTCTCAAAGTAGGATTCTTTTTGTATTGTTGACCAGCTCTTCGTTGCATATGAGGCGCAAAGGGTGCCCTCTAGAATTCTGAACAAATGCAAAATGCTCGGTCCATTCACTCTTAAACTCTATTTTCATCCTCAATTTTCCTCTTCCTCGATGCCGTTTCTCCAGTAATTGATTACGTCTTAATATCTTTCACTGAAGAAAAGGTCGTAATAGCAGCAGCAGGAGTAGTAGTAGTAGTAGTAGTAGTAGTAGTAGTAGTAGTACTAGTAGTAGTTAGTAGTAGTAGTATAGAAGTACCAGCAGCAGTAGTACTGGTATAGTAGTAGCAGTAGTAGTAGTAGTAGTAGTAGTAGTACTGGTATAGTAGTAGTAATAGCAGTAATAGTAGTAGGATAGCAGTACTAGTAGGAGGAGGAGGAAAAATAGCCGTCCTAGTAACTTTGGGAGTGTGTTTTCACTGAACGAGATGCCTGCCTACACCGCCAGGCAGTGTTGGGCAGAGGCTGGGGTGGTTGGATGGACATGTATCATACATGAATCATATTCGTACTATAGAGGTAGTAGACCTCGCGTCTCGTCTCGCCTCTCTCTCTCTCTCTCTCTCTCTCTCTCTCACATTTTTCTACGTGTCCTACGATAAATTAGACAATTTTATGTAGGTGGCAGGAGCCACACGTGTCTCTTGAAAGAGCCGCATGCGGCTCCGGAGCCGCAGGTTGCCGACCTCTGATCTGGGTGATCTGGGGATGTGGATTATAGCAGACGATGCTGAAACTGCTGGCGGCGGCCGTATTAACGGCAGAGCAGCCTCTACTGGGTTCTTGTTTAGAGGAATATGCAACAAGAAAATGGCTGATATGTATGAGGAACAAAGTGAATGGTAATGAATCGTTGCAGAATGCTGCTGTGGGCACATAATGTGAATAGGGATGGTGACAGATGCCAGAAACAAGGGAGATATTACAAGCCACACTTTACCTTAATTACGTGGCCATTACCGCCTCTACCAACGACTACATGATGTGGCAAAGGAAGATGATGCTTGTTCAGTCGAAAATAATGCATTTCTATTTTGGAAGTGCCTCAGTAATGGTGTCAATAATGTCAGCACGAGGGCCAGGTTAATTTCACCTTACGTTCGAATATTTTCTCATTTTACCATTCTGTACTTCACCACATCGAATACTTTCAGCATGTTGTGTGTGAAGAGAGCTTTGTGTGAAAGGTTATTATACAACGTTCATGGCCAAGCATGGAATCCAATCTCATGCTGCCTAACTAGGCATGTGGCTGGGACTCACTGGTGGCCTTCTCGCCTAACTTCCTCAGGAAATGTACAGTAGGCTGTAGTCCTCGTTGACACTTCCTCAGAGCACAGTGGCAAACATCAACAGTCTGGGCAGCGACATGCTTGTTTTGTTATGTTCTGATCAGTAATGGCCCCGAGTATTCTATTACCCTTAGCGAATCCAGATCAGATCCAGGTCCAGATCAATGTTCTAGAGCTGATCAGTGTTGTAAATAGAAGACGCCTTAAGTAATTTGCCAGTGTTACTCAGAAAATATTCAGCTTCTGAGTAAATAACATACGAATGATAAAAAAAAAAGTAATAAACTAATAATAAGTAAGTAAATATATGAAATGAAATGTTTGGATGTGAGCGAGTAAGTCTTGGCCACGTAATGAAACCCGAGAAATGGAGAGCGTTTCGGTAATTAAGGTTTGTGTCAGTTTAGTCTGCTGCATATGAAATGAACTTTTCCAGCCCCAAAGAGAAGAGAACGTTGTTACCGAAGATTTTTCTGGAACATAACAATTTCTCTGCTCGTTTCCTGTCTACTTTTAGTAAATCTCGTTACATCTGAGCAAAAAAGGACTTAATTAGGATTAAATGATTAACACCAACGAATAAAGTTATAAATTGTAGTCACTAGTTGTGCCTGTTTCCGAATTCTTCTTTCTTCGTTTTCCTTCAGTTTCACCAACATACTCCCGGCAATGCCCGCAACGATGTTAAACAGATCTTTTTTTTTTTTTTTTCCCAGTATTACTTTAGACGTACGTTTCTTCCGTGACTTCCCCTCCCTGCAGGTATTGACCCACTCCCCAGTAAGTGACATTTTACTTAATTATAAAGGTCCACGGGCCCTGCGCCAAAGTGGAGTGGTCCTCGCTGCCACGACTGAAAACTCTACGTGGCTGTATCTACAGTTCTGTACACCAGCATTTCATTATTCCTCATTTTTTATTTATTTACTTTTCGAGGGGGAGGTCTCGCTAACCCCAGCACCTCCTCAGTGGAAGCTCGTGAACCCTTGATACGCTGGAGAGCAACAGGCTGTGTCGAATATTCACCAGGGATCGAATACGTTAACCTTACATCACCTTCAGGTAGAATCTTTCCTTATAACCGCAGACACGTTCGTTCTTTTCCTTCTTTCTCCCCATCTTATCCTGTGTATTGTGCTTGCAACTATTGTGAGGCTTATTTGTGTCCTATTATCAGTTTTTTGTATTTCTATTCCGTTTTTCTTCCTGTTTTCTTCTTTCTGTTCTAGTGTATTCTCGGTTAGTATTTTCTTTCGTCTTTTCTTACTTCGCCTCGGTTTAACACGTGCAGTTTCGAAGGCCTAGTTTGGTTACGGTTTCTTTTTTGTTCTATTTCTATTGTTCTGTCTTCTTTTATACCTTGCCGTGTCTCATGGTCCCATTCAAGAGGCACCCAATATTGAACCGTATTCTGAAACACTTCTGCGCCGCACCTTCACTACTTTCAAAAGGCTGTAGATGAAGTTACACGGGTTTTTAAAGAATGTTCTTACGGTTTTAGTGACAAATTAACAAGATTTCTACATTATTAACTGGAGAAACACTCTTGAGAACCCGGCTTATTATCTCTGTGGCTTTGGGAAATAGTCGTGGTGAGAGAAAAAGGCACTTCTGAAACTCTGGGCGCTGTAGTTCCTCATCGTCATGAAATGGTGTTTGGGCAAGTTAGGAAGCCTTTCGCTGCTTGTTAATTTTTCCATAATATTTAAGAACTGTTTAGACACCTTTTCAATAGTTTCTTGAATAGTTTAATAACAGAAAGAAAAAAAAAGACGTATTCCCACCTTTTTTTTTCTGTCCATCCAAATTTTTTCTCTTCGCAGTGCTCTGAATGTAATCAAAGGACTGCCATAGCAAGGAAAAAGTTAATGTCCGAATGTGTGTAATGTGTATAATGTTAGTGTATAATGTCTCTCCCTCTGAGGCAGTGTAGGTGAGAAACATGAACAGCCTCTCATTACCATAGCTGACTGGAGGGCGAGGGAAAGGGAGGTCGGGTTGATACAGGAAAGGGGAACTAGTATGGAACAAATAATACCGTCACCACTACGAGGGCTGGGAATGACCTTATTATCAGGTCTTTCTGATCAATGTGCATGCCTGGACTGTTATTACTGGAGGAATGCATCTGCAAGTCAAATTCGGACTTGCCACGCAGACGAGCCAACCGGAGGGACTATCAGGAGCAAAGTAAATGGAGGAGATTGGAAATGCAGAGTTCACAGGCTCCGGGAAATGAGCTGATATAGATGAAGGCGGAATAGAAGAGTGTGGAGTATAGTTCATAATTCTCATCTTGTATCTAGTACATACACGTGATGAGATGGAATTATGTCGTGGTGGCTGTGGTGGTGGTGGCAGTGATTGTAACGTTTATTTTGAACAGTGTAAGCTTTCATGAGGACTATTTCCAAAACCCACATAAACGAATAGACGGTTCTCATGTTTTTCCTCAATGGTATTACAGTTTCATACTTAAACTACCACCAGAATCAGGAAAACACTCGAAAACTCCAATAATCTCCACTAGGGGCTGTTAAGTATGGGTAGAATCATTGTATTTTTACTATATGTTTCCTCGTCTTTCGATCTCTCTCTCCTCCTTACCTGACAAACCAATCCTGCCTTTTACTTTTTTTTTTTTTTAATGTAAGGGTGACACTGTTAGGACAACAAAAAAAAAAAAAAAAAAAGACGAACCACTGAGATGTCAGTCCCCTAAAAAAAGGCCAAAAGGATAATCCAAAATTGAAGGATGATTCTCTTGAAACCTCCCTCTTGAAAGAGTTCAAGTCATAGGAAGGAGGAAACACAGAAGCAGGCAATGAGTTCCAGAGCCTATAACCTCACAAACTTATGTACTGTAACAAACCTCCTGAAAGAAGTAAAGGTTCTGAAACGTATGAGAATGCTGACCTAAATGTGTGAGCGTATGTTTGTGACTGAAGTGAGACTGGGGATGCCTAGGTAGCGGAGCGTTACGTTGCTGAAGTATCGGTATATTTTCACTCTGCATTTAGGGCGGTGGTGTTCCTCGTGCGTCGGTGAAGGGGTGAGATCAGTGTACATCTATCTTTATTTTCAAGTCTGTTTTTTTTTTTTTTCCTGTGTGTCTATACGTATAAGTTTATGGTCTGCCTCTCTCTCTCTCTCTCTCTCTCTCTCTCTCTCTCTCTCTCTCTCTCTCTCTCTCTCTCTCTCTCTCTCTCTCTCTCGTTGCTAAGGGGAAGTGAGGTGAAAACAGAGCCTCCTTCATCTAAAGTTTAATTTTAATTGCGTGTATCCACTGATCTGCTGCTGGATTTGTTTTTTTTGAATGAAAACAATTTATTAGGCAAACTCCTCATTATTAAACTTACCAACCCGATTAATGAGGGGCTGCCGCAGGGGAACAAGAGGAGGAGGAGGAGGGGGAGGAGGAGGAGGTGGACGGCGGCGGGAGGCAACCTTCTCTGTCTGCCTTGAGGGGAAAACCTACGACCCAAGAATTCCTTCAGCCTTTTCAATTATGCGTCTTGTCGGGGAAATGTGGCTATCGTAAAGGGTCGTTTTATTCTCTCTCTCTCTCTCTCTCTCTCTCTCTCTCTCTCTCTCTCTCTCTCTCTCTCTCTCTCTCTCTGTTTTCATTTTTGTCTCTCCTCGTGGGGATAAATGCTGTACTTGCTTGCTTGCTTAGAATAGGTTGGATGGTTAACTTAGTTGTTGCACTAATCAAAAAGAAAGAAGAGAAAGACAGACAGACACACACACACACACACACACACACACACACACACACACACACACAAAGAGAGAGAGAGAGAGAGAGAGAGAGAGAGAGAGAGAGAGAGAGAGAGAGAGAGAGAGAGAGAGAGAGAGAGAGAGAGATACGCCCATTTATCGTTTTCTTCCCCTTCAAAAGAAAAAAAAGGGGTGGAATAAATAAATAAAAAAAAAAAAAACATTACTTATTCCAAAATCAATGAAATTCTGGACGTGTCTTCATTCTTCTCTCTTGAAATGGCTCAGGTCACTGGAAGAGCTGGAAATATAGACACGTATCCAACTGTGCTTCCATAAAATGAATATTTCTTGTCTAGATTACTTTCTCTTCATATTCCTGTCTTCTTTGCCCCTGTGCTTCTTAACGTGTAGGCAGAAGAATCCACTTTTTTTTTTCTGTTTTGCATTAATAACTTAATTCACTGCCATTGAATACACTGACACTATTGACATTAATCCTTTGGCATTGGCGGATCACAGCTTGTATTCTTAAACACTCCCGTCTTGTGCTGACAATTTTCAAAGGCCACAGAGACGATTCTTATGGGTGTTTTTGGAATGTTTTTGTGTGTTTTTCTTACTGCTGGTGAAGTAGATTTAGTAAACTATCACTGGAATCATGAAAACCCCTGTAACTTCCACTACAGCCTGTTAAACTATTATTGAAACCATGAAAACACCAGCAACATCCACTGCTATCTGTTAAATAATCCCTGGAATCATGGAGATCTCAGTAACTTCCACTACAGCCTGTTGAACTAATTGAAAACCCCATTAACTTCTACTACAGCCTCTTAAACTATCACTGGAACAATGAAGACATCCTCGAAAAACCCTGTAACTTCCACTACACCGTGTTAAACTATCCCTGAAAAAACGAAGGCTGTCTCACTGTTTTGTTGCCAAAGCAAGGGAAAGTACATTATTATTTTGTATCCCAGAAATAATAATAATAAAAAAAACCCCTCCCTGGTTGTGATATTAGCGCTGGTGGAGCTGGAGTGAGGAAGGGTTGGATGGGCAGTGGCTAAGATGGTCGAGTAGAAGAGCGGTAGGGTTATGCAATCTGGACATTACAGTTACTCTGATGTGGTCTGATGGAGTTATGTTTCTTGGTTCAACGCGTCCTGTGCCTCTCGGTTCAATAGTTTCTGTGATATAAGGTGCATTTGTCTCTACCTGAAATTATTATTTTTTTCTTCTTCTTCTTCTTACTGTTATTGATGTGCAGTTGTAAGATTGTAGCAATAAATATACCAATGCCACCACCGCCACCATTATTACTACTACTGTTTATTTTCTACTGCTACACTCCTACTATACACACCCACCCGCTCACTCACTGCAGCACAACAGACACCACCCTATGTATGTATATTCGATAAAGTTAGAACTCGGACGCATTATTTTATTTTCATTGTCCATTCGTTTCATTTGCGTGTAAATTAAAAAGCAAGCACGGTAGTAGGTAGAGCCGGGCAACGAATGAAGAGCGAAATCCGGACCTGTTAATATGCATGTGAATAGCAATTTGATCCGTGACATCTACAGCTGTGAATGTGACGTGTGTCTTTTGCATGGACGAGTAAAACTTGATATGAGGGGGAATCATTAATTTCTCTCGCATTGGTGGGGAGTTTGATCATCCCTCGGTCAGTCAGAGAACTAAATATCACCAGAGATTGGCCGTTTTATTGCTATGACTGTACTTTCTTAACATTTAGATCACTGTTGAAACATTGTTTGCATGGTCAGATACACACACACACACACACACACACACACACACACACTAAGGAAGAAATAAAGAAAGAATAAAATAAAAGGTTTATTCTGTATTGTTCTATGCTATACAGAACAATGTAAAACACATTGAAATATGTATCTGAAAAGCTTAAGTTGATTATGGGAAGAACCGTTTAACATTGAGAGGGTTTAGCAAGTGACGGAGTGCATGCTTGAACTTTTATCTTGTATACAAATAACTGCTAATTAATCAATGAAATGCATTTAAATTTAGTCACCTGCTCATAATTTTCTTTCAAGTATTACAGAGACGTGCAAGAGTGTTAGCTTACGTTCTGCTGTGCATCACTTCTTATTGATCTATGCAAATAAATTATCGTTGAAATGCCGAACAGTCAACGCTGTCACTCGTCGAGGTGCATACCACATTTCATCACCTCTCCGTTTGTGCCAGCCCCCGTAAAATAATTATACGTGTTGCCTCATAATTTTTCACTCATATTTTCTCTTCAACAATAGCTGGAGAGGAGTTTGTAGGGCTACTGAGGAACTCACATTGTAAGGCAGCTGAAGAACTGTCACGTCATTCTGAACCACGCCTACATCTGCCTCTGAGCCCGTAACCCTTTCAGTACTCGTGTTTTATGTACAGTCTTACTTGTATTTGTGAAGCAAGGAACAGGGCTTTAATTAAGAAGGAGTCTGGAGCAAAGAATATGGAATGGAAATAAAATAAATAAATTCCTGTACTTACCTGCCTAATTACATAACTAATACTATACTATACTTATATTTATCTATCTAACTACCTGCTTATCTTCTTATTTATCTATCGATCTAGCAAATTATCTATCGCTTGCTGGTAGTTAATTAACTTACGTATGCTTACCTGCCTAACTACATAATTACATAAATACATACCTACTTGTTTTCTTACCAGTCTATCGATCTAACAAGCTATCTACCACTTGCTTGTAGTTGGTATACCTGTGCTTACCCACTTAATTACACAATCTCTCCGTTTTTATACTGACCTAACTAACCACCTACTTATCTTCCTACTTACCTGTCAGTTTAGCAAACTGTCTACCACTTTCTGGCATCGTGAGGCGTGTGAGGTTAA